>NW_027195126.1:95000-355945 GCF_038502225.1 Cherax quadricarinatus | reverse complement strand
GATAAATGCAGAGTTCTTAAGCTCGGAATGTTCATAACCTTAGCACTTATTAGCGAATTAATGTAGAAATTAGCCGTACAGAATGCAAAAAGGACTTGGGGGTTATGGTAAGCAGTAACCTTAAACCAAGACAGCAGTGCCTAATCGTACGTAATAAGGCAAACAGATTACTGGGATTTATATCAAGAAGTGTAAACAACAGAAGTCCAACGGTTATACTTCACCTTTACTCATCATTAGTAAGGCCTCACCTAGATTATGCAGCTCAGTTCTGGTCTCCATATTATAGAATGGATACAAATTCATTAGAAAATATACAACGAAGAATGACAAAATTAATACATAGTATTAGAAAACATTCTGCGAAGAATGACAGAATTAATACATAGCATTAGAAATCTTTCGTGTGAAGAAAGATTGAAGTCCCTTAAATTGCATTCACTTGTAAGACGAAGAATGATGGGAGACATGATCGAAGTGTATAACTGGAAGATGGGTATTAGTAAAGAGGATATAAATAAAGTCTTAAGTACCTCCCTCCAAGAGAGAACCCGAAGTAATGGAATCAAATTAGACAAGTTTAGATTTAGAAAGGATGTAGAAAAGTATTGGTTTAGAAATAGGGTAGTTGATGAGTGGAACAATCTACCTAGTAGGGTGATGGAAGCTAAAACTTTGGAACGTTTCAAGTTTAGGTTGGATAAATACATGAATGAGAGGGGTTGGATTTGAGTGGGACTTGCACATGCGTAAGATTTATTAAAGCTTATTGTTAGGGTAGCACTGAAAGTGGGTTGGGCAAGTGTTCTGTTAGCGGGTTGTGAAGGACCTGCCCAGTATGGGCCAACAGACCTGCTGCCTGTTAGCCCATACTGGGCCATACTATCCTATACTGGGCTAACAGGCAACAGGCCTGAGCGGCATAATCTAAGTGAGCCTCTCTAGTGATGTATAGAGCTGTAAAATAACTTTTGGACTTCTGTTACTTATACTTCTTGAGATAAATCTCAGTAACCTGTTAGCCTTATTGCGCACACTTAGGCACTGCTGCCTTGGCTTTAGATTTCTGCTTACCATGACTCTCAAGTCTTTTTCACACTCTGTGTTCAAGCTCTACTCCACCTAGTTTATAACTTCGAGGGTTATTATCATTTACAAGGACTAGAACTTTACACTTGTCTACACTGAACTTCATCTCCTACTTTTCAGTCCAAGACATTAATTTGTCCAAATCCAGGAGGATTTTGTATCATCAGCAAATTTGCTCATGTCACTTGTAATTCTCTCATCAAGGTCATTAATGTAAATTATAAACAACTATGGGGCTAAACCTGATCCTTGTGGGACGCTACTTGTGACCGGTCCCCATTCAGATTTGATCCCATAAATTGAAGCTCTCAGCTTTCTGTTAGTAAACCATGCCTCGATCCATGTTAGGACTTTGCGTCCAGTGCCATGAGAGAGGTACTTTATCGAAGGCTCTACTGAAATCCAAATAAACAGCATCATATTCTTTACCTTATCTATTGCCTCATATACTTTATTAAAGAACGTCAGTAAATTTTGTCAGGCAGGAACGGCCTCTCCTGAATCCATGCTGAGACTCAATAATCAAATTATGCTCTTCTAGGTGACTTCTAACAATATCAGCTACAATTGATTCCAGTAAATTGCCTAGTATAGACATCAGGCTTATTGGCCTGTAATTTGATGGAATGGATTTATCCCCTTTCTTCCACATCTCTGGCACAACACCAGTTTGGATGGAAGCATTAAATACGCTCGTTACCTGCGTTACCGGCTGACTAAGTTCCTTCCTGCATTCCTTAAGTACCCTGGAAAACAACGCGTCGGGTCCCGGGGACTTATTTTGTTTCAGTTTATCTGATTGTTAACTATGAATCTCGTTACAGTAATATTAGTTAATAATATGAATTTTTCAGGAACTGGATAATTATTCATTTCTGGAATCTCATTTACGTCTTGTTGTGTAAAGACTGACAAAAAATAATTATTAAATAGAGAAGTCATTTTCAGTTCGTTATCCGTCGGCTGTTCATCCCCAGTTTTCAGAGGTCCTACTTTTTCCCTCACCTTCGTCCTTTAGCATTGAAAGAACCCTTTTAGGATTAGTCTGTTTCATTAGCAACCTTTAGTCTTTAGCCTTTCTAACCCCCTTTTTAACTTGTTTTAAGTTGATCATATTGGTCAATAAAGTTAACCTCTCCTCTTTTGATGCGCCAATAAATTCCTCTTTTCTCCCTTAATAGATGCTTTAGCCTCCTGTTTATCCATTTTGGATCGTTATTATTTGACTTAATTTCTCTCTGGGAAATGTATTCTGTGCACGTTGTACATTATTAAGAAAAAAAATCATAAATGCAGATCCCCTCGTAATCGTAAGTATGATCATCGTCAATAAAATTATTAGCTAGATTACCCCAATTGTGAATAGACAAGTGTTCCCTATGTCCATTATAATAGGCAGAACAAAATCGGGGATTTTTACCGTATTATCCTTATTTTCGTACTCCCAGGTAATTTCAAAAGTAATGGATTTGTGATCACATGCGCCAAGTTCTCCAGTGATCCCCAGATTATTTACGAGTGTTTATTTGACAAGACTAGGTAGAGCAAATTATTACCCCTGGTAATTTCTATTACACACTGTTTCAAAAAAACAGTCCTGAACTACTTCCATAAAGTCATTGGACTCCAGATTACCGGTCAAAGAAGTCCAGTCAATTTGACTAAAGTTAAAATCCCCTACTATCACTATGTTATTGTGTCTAGAAGCCCTAACAATTTCGTCCCAAAGAATTCTCCCTCTGTCGTTAACCAAGCCTGGAGGTCGGTATATTACACCTAGAATTAGTTTTTCTTGACCTAGAAATTCTACCCAAACAGGTTCTGTTACTAATCCATCCACTTGTATACCTTTTATGGAACAATTTATAGTTTCTCGTACATACAATGCAACTCCACCCACTTCCCCATTAAATCTGTGTACATGGAACAACTTAAACCCTTGAATTTTTTTTTTTTTTATATTTTATTTAAAACAGTGCGATACAAATAGCAGAAATATATTAAAAAGATACACGACAAAAGCTTACTGCACTAGAATTTCACTTAACCCGAAACCTAATATTGATACCATACTGTACAGTGGTAATATTGATACCATACTGTACAGTGGTAATACACACACACCCAACACACTGTATATTACAATGGTAATACACTCTCACACACAACACACCGTATATTACAGTGAATATACACACTCACACTCTACACTATACATTACAGTGATATTGTTTTATTTGTTAAAGAACATCTCTAACAAGGTTACTTATACAAAACATCAAACACTGGAAATTATAAAGATTGTACAATAAAACAAGAGATATAAAAAAAAACTAAACACGCACAATGACACACATACACAAGCACACATAGGTGAGGTTTCTGCCTGTCAACACACACGTATGCCAGACTAAATCTAAGATCTCAGGTGCTTAACAGAGCACCACGATACTCAAACATTAATTTAGGCGATTATCACAAGATCTTAACATACATAGGTATTTAGGATACAAAGAAGGAAACGGGATAATACTAAAAGTCACAATAAAAACATCCAATATAACAAAACAAAACTACGATGTGAAATTTTACATCTCAGCGGAACTAAGAAAAAAATGATGCAAGTAGTTACATGTAATATAATATTACTGAAAAGCAGACTGTAACACAGCATAAAATATAACATAAAATAAGAACCAGTAGCTTATGCTAGGATTTTTTTTTTTTTTTTTTTTTTTTTTAAACAATTACAATTGAATCAAAATCATTAAAGACACCTATAACATATTTGAGTCATTGAAAATTTTCATCATAAAGTCCTTGAAATGATTTATGCATGATAAATGATAATATGCAATCGTAGTGCAACACATTTCTAAATGATAACTTTTTAGTTCCTGAAACCCTCGGGGCAATAACCATATTGCCCATAGATATCAAAACTCAATTATACATCCTTATAAACAGCACTCCATGCTCACACCCATGTCTAGGAAAATAGCCCGTTGTGTCCCCTTACCCACTTTGCAAATCCCATAAATCCCTTAATGTGAAATTTCGATAACCCTCACTAAAATCTCTCTCCCATCTCCCTCCATACACCCCTTTATTCCTACACTGTGTCCTATAAAAAGTTGCTGCCAACGCATTAATTCTTGCACGCACGTCCGCCTCCCTCATAGCCCACATCATATATATATAATCCGTAATCATATACCCAATCGCATTCTCAACCCTTTTATTCACCCCAGTTATATCTAAACTTAAAACCCTCAAGACCTGCAAACCCCCTCCCCCCACTAACCTTAAAACCTTACCCATCCAAACCCTTATAAGTTCAATACAATCGCAAAAATACACCGTATGATAAATAGTCGCCAATCCTCCACAATCCTTGCATTCCCCATCCTCTCGTATTCTCTTATAGAATAAAACCATTCCTGACGGCAATATTCCATGTAAAAATCTATACATAACTTCTCTGACTTTAGGTTTTAAACGCAATTTGTTTAAACGCCCCCAAATATTACGCCAATCATACATCGGATAAACTCCTTCTACCGCCGCTACCAAAGCCTTACCATCTGCCCTATCAAGATTTCTCAATTTAATATGTAAAGGTTCCCTCACGTTTATAAATACCCGTAACATTGCCTCACCTATCATGAACTCCCAACCCCCCCACCACCGTCGCATATCCTGATGTATCCTATGAAGACCGTCTCCTTTCACCCCTCCCTCCCGCTTATAACTATGTTTTAAATACATACTTATTATCCTCTTTTCGACATCTATAAGACCCAGCCCTCCACGGCCAACGGGGAGTGTGACAACCGCTCTACTTAACCATTCGCTCCCTGTTCCCCAAATGAATCTAAAAACACTTTTTTGTAGCCTTTTTAACTCACAACGAAGTATCGGAAATATTACCGTAACATGCCATAGTTTACTATATAATAGCACATTCGTTGTAATCACCCTTTGTTGCAAACTTAAATTAGCAGCTCTTAAACCACTGAGGCGCTTCAGAACACTATCAACGATACGCACGGAATTTATTTGCTGTGCTAACTTGATATCATTTACATAAACGATCCCACATATCTTTATTTGGTCCACCCTTTTCCACCTTTCAGCAACCATTCCGTCCTCACGTGACCCTTTTCCAAGATTCATATACTTTGTTTTCCCCATGTTGATCGTCATGCCAGAAGCCTTTTCAAAAACTTTCACTAACGTTTCTACCCGAATCAAATCCATGTTTTCTCTCACCAAAATCGTCGTATCGTCGACATATCCAACAATGCCCGCTCCCCCATCCCTTACATTACCCATCCCTTTTGCTTCCAATAAAACCCTTATCCCTCTATAAAAGGGATCTTGAAAAAGCAAAAAAAATTTGTGAAAGGGGACAACCTTGACGCAAACCCCTTCCCATCTGAATTCGATCTCCCAACCTCCCATTCACCTGCACACGCAAGGTTGCCTCCTGATACATTAATTTGGCCCATGATATAATTTCCGCCCCAAACCCCTGCCATCTCATGATCTTCCATAACGTCTCCCGTTCCACACTATCATATGCCGCCTCCCAATCTATAGCCAATACCCCCCCCCTTCCTAATCTTACTCTTTCTTCAATAAAACTTCTAATCATACCGTGACCTACATACATAGACCTGCCCGGCACCCCATATTGTCCCTTGTCAATCACTCTGCCCAGGACTTTTTTTATTCTGTTAGCCAAGATCCTTCCAAAAATTTTATAGTCACCACATAATAACGAGATTGCACGATAATCTTTAACCGTTAATGGCTCACCTTTAGGAACTAGGACGACCACAGCCAACCTTTGTTGTTCCCCTAAAACCCCATCCCGCTTCATTATATTGAATAAACGTACCAAAAACCCCTTTAAAACGTTCCAATTTTGAAGATAAAAGTCGCTGGGCAACCCATCAATTCCTGGCGCCTTACCCAATTGCGCCCCAGATAAAGCCTCCCAGGTCTCACACTCCGTTATCGGCCCTCCCAACATCAAACGATCATGCTCCTCCAGCTCACACTGCACAAACCTACCGATTGACTGCAATGCAATTTCACTTATTCCCACACTTTGCGTTTTCAATTTAACCCAAGCATCTATATACCCACTCATACCCTCCGTCGTCGTCAACACCTGATTCACTCTATACCCCTGCATACCTACCTGAACATTCAACCCCATTAACTCCATTGCTTTGCGACGTCTGTGTTGATTCCTCAACACACACGCCGACGGCCGATCTCCCCACAAAACCTCTTCGATTCCACCCTTAAGCCTTTCCCCATCAAACCTTTCGTTTTGTAAATTTCGTAGTTGCTCCTTAATTCTTTCAATTTCTATAACAGGATAATTAGCATTCGCTTGTACATAGCAGTCGCGCAACTGCCCCTCTAAATATCGTTGGAAACCATATTGTAACTGACTATATCTCACTCCTTGACTAATATAATATTCCTTAATTCGCTTTTTGGCTATCGTTTCCCACCAATTAACCAAATCCACATCTCCAGGTGCTTCAACCACAAGGCGTTCCCACATATGCCCAAAAGACAAAAGACTTTCCTCCCTCTTCAATAACTTTACATTTAATTTCCAAAAAGATGGACCCCTTCTAGGCACACCCTCAATATCTACATCCATTACAACTCCTCTGTGATCCGAAAAAACCACATTTATCACATTCACTCTCCGCACTGTAATCGCACTAGACACGTACATTCTATCCAATCTCGCCGCATAATCTCGTCTAATAAAAGTATGCTCCACCATGCCACCCCCCCCACACACATCCATTAAACCCACACTCGTCAATAAATCTCCCAGGAATCCCAAGCAACAACCCGCTCCTCGAGGCTCCACATCTTTTCGTCGTATTACACAATTCCAGTCGCCCCCTATTATCGCTACATTTGGTAAACTACGTAGATAATATACTAATACATCTTGTACAAAATGAGTTTTAAGTCGTACATCTCCCTCGGCCGGCCCATATACACATACAAAACTTATGTGTGCTCTACCCCATAAACCATCCACCCTAATCACTCTCCCCTCCCCCCTTTCACTATGGCGTACTACAAACGGGCTATTTTCCTTTACCAGAATGGCGACGCCTCCTTTTAACCTCGTCGCATATTCCATATACACATCATAACCATCCATTTCTAACTCATATCCAATTCTGTAATTGTGTTCTTGGATAAATACCACATCCACATCTAGACGCACCAAAAATTCATTAAACCACTTTCGCTTCCGCTCAGATCTCAAACCGTTAATATTTATTGTCAAAACCTTAAAGTCAATTAATGGGGTTTTCCTTTAGTTCTAGGTATAGACTTTTCACTTATACATTTTACACCACCTCTATCCCTCCCCCCTTTTTTGGGAATCACCTTGATAAACCCTTGTTTCGTGGATTCACTGTTCCCTGTCCTCTGTACATCCGCCCAAGACTTTTTTCCTGGCCTTTGGGCAGGAGTAAGCACGTCGTCTGAGTCTGATGGGGTCGCAGTTCGCTTTCGCGTCCTACCCTCCACCTGCATTGGGATTTCTTTAGTACTATCGTGATGCACCTCCACTTCTGCTACATTTACCGTCATACCATGCGACACACTAGACTCAATGCTTCCATCCGTCGCCTCACCATGATGTTCAACCGATCCCAAAATTGCACCTGGATCCTCCACACGGTTGACGATCGACTCGTCTAACAAAACATCCAGTGCCTTCACTAAAGACGCCGCTACATCCTCTTCCCCCATAGTGGGCAGAGTCTCTTCAAGTACTTTATTTATGTCCAGTGACGGTGATTCTTCTCGCTGTTTTGCATCCTCCAAAGCATTCTCCTGTGCTTTTTCTACCTCTTCACTCCAAGATGACCGTTGTAGAGACGGATGAGCATAAGACTGTTCTCGTCCCTCAACTTCCTCGACCTCTTCCGATTGTTGCTGTTGTGATATTTGGAGATTCCCACGACGCTTACCACACTGTGCCGCTATGTGGTCATACGACCCACACAGCCGACACGTACGACGTTGCCCCGCATATGTTACATATACTTGAGTTCGAAATGCTTGCAACATAATATAGGACGGTATGGGATGACGTAAGGTCATTTTGACTGAATATGTTCCCTCCAAACTTCCAGCATAAGGTCCTGCGGCCCACCGACCTGCAGAGGCCATATGAACCGTACCATAATTACGTAGTTCATCTTTTATAACAAAATCAGTCGCTTCAAAAGGCACATTCTTGATTTTTACCCATGTGTAGTATCGTGATACATCATGAAGACGTACTGATACAGCTGAATTGACGGCTATAATGGTCTCTTGATACTTATCCACCACTGCTTCGTAGACATTTGCTGACGTCATTTTAACGAAAATCCGTGTCGTCCCATTAAGTGCTACACCACATATCTCTTCATTTGCGATACCGTAGGTATCACGGATAATCGCCGGTAGTAACAAATCCATCGTGGCTCCCGTGACAGCCCCACGGGTCAACTCAACGCAGTGTTGATGCGCCTGTTGCTATGCAGCGCCATGTTGGAAAATGAGCAGCACACGTCCTCACTACTCAATGGCTGTTGACGAACTGATGTAGCTCGCCTGAAACAGCAGAGGGGTGCAGAGCACAACCGCACTCTACCGTGGTCAGGCAGCGAATGGACCCTTGAATATGGCATTCGGCAATCATATCTCGATTCTTTAATTTATACCATGTTTCAGTTATTGCAATGACATCAAAGTTCCCAACACATGCTACCAAATGTAATTCGTTAATTTTATTTCTGGCGCTTCGACTAATAGCAGAAAATACATTACGTTTTCTCTTAACTTTTTCCTGTTCACATTCGTTTTTACACAATTTCTGTTACTACCATTTCTCAGTGTTACTCGATGACTGTTATTATTAATATTCAGAATATTAAGCCTAATTCACTATTTCCACGCTCATTATTTTCCAGTCTTAAACCCATACCATTAACTAATCCTAATTTAAAGTCCTAACAACACCCTCAACTGAACTAGGGATAAGTGAACCCCATCCCTGGTATACATTTCATTTCTATCGTGAAAGTTGTCCCAATTGTCAATGAATGGTACTACATTATCCTTAGTGATTGTCCAGCCAATAATTAAAATCAATTGCTCTGGACAACCATTAATTTCCAACACCCCTTCTTGGCAAAATGCCACATGTAACAGGGCGCCCCCCTTCTTCCTAATTATGTCTATTGCTTCTATGTCCTTGCTTCTACGCTTTATACATGGATAGCGCCTTGTGCTTGAAAGATAGGAGTTGGAGACACTTTAAATAATACTATGTTAAGGACCATGCAATACAATTCATTGTCAACTGGGAGCACTTCTGTGGCCGAAATGACATGTATGGCAGGGATGGGGTTCACTTATCCCGGGCAGATGTGGGTTTTCTCGCAAGCTCAGTTGAGGATATTGTTAGATCTTTAAACTAGAATTAGAGGTATGGGTTTAGGATTGGAAAATAATGATTGTCGAAATGTTAATTTAAGCTTGATATCATAAATCTTAACAATAACAGCCATTAACACAGGGTAACAATAACAACAGAAACTGTGTAAAAGCAAAGCTGAAGGGGAAAAAAGTTCAGAAGAAAAAACATATTAATGTACTTAATACTGTCAAAGAGCCAGAAATAAAATTAATAAATTATGGTTGGCAGCCTGTGCTGGGAAATACGATTTTATTGCACAACTGAAACATAGTATAATTTAAAGAGTGGGAATATGATTGCTCATGTTGAAGGGTTTAACCTGTTCCATGTAGATAGATATAACGGGAAAGGAGGTGGCGTTGCATTATATGTACGAGAAACTGAAAATTGTTGCTTAAGAAAAGGTATAAAAATAGATGGATTAGTAACAGAATCTATTTGGGTAAAATTTCTAGAAAGTCAAGAAAAGCTAATTTTAGGTGTAATTTACCATCCTCCAGGCTTAGAAAACGATAGAAGGAAACTTCTTTGGGAAGAAATTGTTATGACTTCTAAACACGATACCGTAATAATAGTAGTAGGGGATTTTAACTTTCATCAAATTGGCTGGACTTCTTTGACTGGTAATCTGGAGTCCATTCAGTTTGTGGAAGTAACACATGACTTCTTTCTGAAACAGTGTCTTGTCAAATAAAGAAACCCTCTTTAATAATCTTGAGATCAATAAAGAACTTGGCGCAATTGATCACAAATATTAGCTGAGAGTACGTAAATAAGGATAATACGGAAAAGACCCCGACTTTCGCTGTGCAGATTATAATGGACTTAGGGAACACCTGTTTAACCTAGGTTAGGATAATCTCGCTAATGATTTTATTGACGATGATCATTCTAACAGCAACGAACGGATTACCCTAATCTAGGTTAAACAGGTGTTCCCTAAGTCCATTATAACCTGTACAGTGAAAGTCAAGGCCTTTTCCGTATTATCCTTATTTACGTACTCAGCTAATACTTGTGATCAGTTGCGCCAAGTTTTTCAGTGATCTCAAGATTATTAACGAGGGTTTCTTTATTTGACAAGACTAAATCAAGCAAATTGTTTTCTCTGGTAGGCTCTGTTATACACTGTTTCAGAAAGAAGTCCGGTACTACTTCCAAAAATTGAATGGATTCCAGATTACCAGTCAAAGAAGTCCAGCCAATTTGACGAAAGTTAAAAGGCATGTATAAATCTTTTCATAATAATGTACAACATGGTCCAAGTATATATACTCCCCAGAGAGAAATTAGGTCAAATAGGAATAATTCCAGATGGATTAATAATAAAGCATCTATTAGAGAAAATTGGAATTTATAGGAGCATCAAAAGTGGATAGGTTAGGCTTGTTGACCCATACGTTCATTATTAAAGAAAAATAAAAAAGGGAATTAGAAAGGCTAAATGTGTCTATGAAGTTAGAGTTGTTAATGAATCGAAGACTAATCCAAAAGAGTACTTTCAGGTGTATAAGACAAAAGTCAGGGGAAAATTAGGACCGCTGAAAACTGGGGATGGAAAACTGACTGATAACGAACAGAAAATGTGTTCTCCATTTAATGACTATTTCTTGTCAGTCTTTACACAAGAAGACTTAAATAATATCCCAGAAATTGACAATTATTCAGTTCCCGAAGAAAACAAATTAAGTAATTTTACTGTAACGAGGGAAATAGTTACCAAGCAAGTATATAAAATAAAACAAAATAAATCCCCGTGCACCCGAGAGTACTTAAGGTACTTAAGGGTACTTAAGGAATACAAGTTTGAGCTTAATCAATCATTAATGAGCTTGTTTAATACATCCATCCAAACTGGTGTTGTGTCAGAGATGTGGAAGATGGCTAATGTAATTCCTATATTTAAATCTGGGGATAAGTCCATTCCATCAAATTACCGGCCAATAAACCTGACATCTATGGTAGGTAAATTATTAGAATCTATTTAATTAATGAATCTGAGCATGGATTCTCGAGAGGCAGTTCGTCCTGACGTCATTTAATAATACATTTGAGGTAGTAGACAATGGTAAGAATTATGATATAATTTATTTGGATTTCAGCAAAACCTTCGATAGAGTAACTCACAAAAGACTCTTTAGAATAGTGGCAGCTCATGGTATAGGAGGTAAAGTTCTAGCATGGATAGAGGCATTGCTTACCAATAGAAAACAGTTTCCAATAATTGGGTGAAGTCTGAATGGGTACCGGTCATTAGTGGCATTCGACAGGGATCAGGTTTAGGCCCACTGTTCTTCATAATCAACATCAATGACCTTGATGAAGGAATTAAGTAACATGAGCAGATTTTCTCATGATACAAAAATATGCCGAATTATTGATTCTGAGAAGGATACCAATGAACTTCAGGAGGATTTGGACAAATTAATGTCTTGGTCTGAAGAGTGGCAGATGAAGTTCAATGTGGACAAGTGTAAAGTCCTAGTCATTGGGAATGAAAATAACCCTCGAAGTTAAAAACTAGGTGAAGTAGAGCTTGATCACACAGAGTGTGAAAAGGACCTAGGAGTCAGAGTAAGCAAAAACCTAAAGCCAAGACAATAGTGCCTAAGTATGTGCAATAAGGCTAACATATTAATAGGATTTATTTCAAGAAGTATAACAGGAGTCCAAAAGTTATTTTACAGCTCTATGCATCACTAGTGAGGCCTCACTTGGATTATGCCGCTCAGGTTTAGTTTCCTTACTACAGGATAGATATAAATTCATTGGAGAATATACAGAAAACGATGACTAAACTGATTTCCTGTATTAAGAATCTCCCGTATGAAGATAGATCCTTGAATCTTCACTCTCTTGAGAGACGTCGAATGAGATCAGATATTATCAAAGTGTAAAAGTGATTGATGGGCGTAGACAAAGGCTATATTAATAAAATACTGAGGATATCGATTCAGGTAAGAACTAGGTATAACAGATTTAAGTTGGATAAATTTAGATTTAAAAAGGACGTAGGTAAGTACTGGTTTTCAGAGTGGTTGATGCGTGGAACAATCTTCCGAGTAGGGTGATCGAGGCTAGGACCCTGAGTAGCTTTAAACAGAGACTGGATAATTATATGAGCGGGAAGGGTTGGGTATGATTGGTGTCGTGGGTAATAGAGTAAATTCTTGGGTAGCTTTGGGAAGGGGTCGTTTTGATAAGGACCTGCCTTGTATGGGCTAGTACGCCTTCTAGAGTGTTCGTGTGAGGTGAAGAGGCTGCTGAATGAACTAAATACCTTTGCTCAAAATACTCATGCATGCTAATGTATGACACACAATCTCCCCTTTTGATTCACCTGTAAATGCGTCTCTGATGACCTTCGAGATGTTTTATTCCATTAGTTGCATGTGTATCTTTTTACCAAACATATATGACATACACGCTCCTTCACTTAGTACATGGTGTATAACGTATTTATTCAATCATTGAGAGAGCACACTGAGATTTATTCACTCATAAGCACTTTAATTCTTAATGTTCAGATGCATATATCCTCTAGTGTAATTAACAATTTTCAAGTAACCTATTTATCTTTGTGGCATGAAAAGAGTATGTTATAATTTTCGGCATTTCACATTCCCATATAGGCTGCCTCCCAACCAACGAACTGGGTAATAAGGGTTTAACTATCAATCGAGTACCCGTCGTTAAATCAGTACCCTGGTATATTGATCAATTACAGGCAATCCCGTCAAAGCTCAAGTAACGTGGTTCACTTGCAGTAAGCACTGGCAGACTTGCCCACCTGCTGGTTGAGTAGGGTGCACTCTCTTTGGCTTCTGCTTTTCCATCTGTCACCGTGGTGTGCACTTATTATCTTTACATATTGTACATATCTGTTTATAGTGAATGAAATCAAAATATACATTATAGTCTACTGCTGAGTCTGCTCCATTTCCCATTACCACCAGGTCTCACAGGCCATTCATTACCTGTGTTCTTAATCTTTAATATTTTCACCTTCCTGAATTGATTTTGAGGAATTATTAATTCAGTGACATCTCGTAAAACTGGCATACGCGTTCACCTTTATTCCTGTGTTAGCTTCCATATTTATGGAATGCCTTAAGTGTTACCTTCATTCATCTTTTGTTGATTGTGAACTACGATACATCATTGTCGCATTCGCTGTTCTTTCGGCATCTGGTAATTTACCAGTTGTTAGATCCACTTAATTCTCCGAGACGAAAATAATACGTTTAAAAAGAGAATATCCACTTAAGTATGTAGATTTATTGGTAATACGCCAAATTTCAATGTATAAAGAAAACAGACTCACTCAGATAGTTATCCTTATGTCATTTCTTCTCGCTCATGACAAAGAAAGAGAACTGACATTTCCAGTTAATTTCTTAGGGCGGAACGTATGTGCGATTCACAGATCTTACAACGAATAGTTATGTAAGTTTATAACACATTTTTTTCTAGCCGTCTAAGACATAATAAACTGCTCATTTTTCAAGCCATAACACGGGCGGGGTTTGAACCCGCTATCAGAGAGTCTTAAAACTCTAGACCGACACGTTAGCCACTGGACCAGTGGCTACGACAAATTCAAATGTTCTTCTCAACTAGAACAAATTTAAATCTGTAAATAAAATTTCCTCTCATAATGATGTAAACACTGTCCTGAGCAACTAGAATATCATCCAGACATTTGAAAAAAAGATGTTTCTGACGATACCCTGCAAAATATTGGCATTTGCAAAACCCCTGGAGTTGATTGTGGCAAGTGTTACTATGACGAAATAAATAACTGTAAATGTAGTTTCTCATCAGTGATTCTCTATATGCACTGTGTAAAACAATGTAAACAATGAAAATGAATGAAAAACAAGAACATTAAAATACTTATGAGATGTAAAAACAAACAGCAGAAGAATATTAAGGAATCCGAGATAATAATTCTTGTTTCCAGTATCGATACTTTGAACAAATTATTGTTTCCAATATCGATACTTTGAACAAATTATTGTTTCCAATATCGATACTTTGAACAAATTATTGTTTCCAATATCGATACTTTGAACAAATTATTGTTTCCAATATCGATACTTTGAACAAATTATTGTTTCCAATATCGATACTTTGAACAAATTATTGTTTCCAATATCGATACTTTGAACAAATTATTGTTTCCAATATCGATACTTTGAACAAATAATTTCTTAAATTTAACAAACTGTTAAAGAAATAAATGACTAACATTATATCTGACGGCTCCGTAAACATTATATGGAACAACCTGCCACCAGTGAATTAGATCAGCTTATTTGGATATGACAATACGTAAAGTTCTCGCTTAACTATAGAATCAGCGAGTTAACAGTTTGCGTAGCATTAAAAATAATAGACCAATAACATCCCACACTATCTGGTGGTTGAGCTTCACTCTGGGAAACAGTGTGCACACTTGACAGTTAAGATGAACACTATAAGTGAGTCAGTCTGCCACTCGAATACAATTCAAGCTATGGTGTTGAATTTTTATTTTTATCCTTTGTACCCTAACCATCAACTCCTCTGCCACATCTTACATGAATATCACATTATCATTCCTTAATGCCTTGTATTCATACTCTCAATCTCTATTATTATCCCTTAATCCCTTGCATACATGGTTTAAGTCTACATAATCATCCCTTAATCCCTTACATTCACGCTCTCAATCACTGTAATTGGTTTACTCCTACCTGCCTTACACCATCCATATTAAATTATGTAATAAGAGCAAATCAACATGCATTTCTCTGAAACCTCGTAGTGAAGATGATACTAATATTATCAGTGGTTATATTTCACTGGTTTGCAACATTAAACCGTGAAAAATCCTGACAAATTATCTCATGTATCTTCAAAGGTAATATCCTGCATCTTATTTATCAGCTCTCGTATCCACATTCTTTCCACTTTATTCTTGCAAATAATGAGTAGTGCTCTCAGTAGTGCGCACTAACTTGCTTCAGTAATCATTACCTCTGGCAGCTGAACGTATTCTTTACGTTAATAATAATTCATGGGTAACGCTTAATCCATGAATGTTATTTAGTGTTGCTCGGTAAGGTGGTGTAGTGGAGCGGATGCCCAAGGATAGAGAACATCCGTGGGTAGAAGGACCTCATGGGTAAAGGAAGGTCGGATAATTGATTGGGAATCCGAAGAGAGGGAGGAAAAGGGATATTCGTGGGGCCAGACATTCGTAGGATATGACATATGTGGGAAACACATTTGAGAAGGCATGAGAACCGGGAGGATATCCGTGTTGCGAGGATATCCGTGATGGTGGGCATCCGATGGGGATGTTCCGGAGATGCAATTGAGGTGAAAAGGAATGAAGAACTGAGACAGAGCGGCAATGCTGGTAAGACATCCGAAAAGGGGAAGACGTCTGAGAGACCGGGGCATCGTGGAAGGGCGAGGGCACTCATAGGAATGAGGCATACATCCAATAAGGAGGGTGGAAATTGGATGAGGAGGAGGATATCAAAGTTAAGGGTGGACATCAGAAAGGGTCAGGTATCCAAAGTTAATTAAAGTGCTCGTAAAAAGAAAGGTAAAGAGAATAAATTTACAAATTATAATTTATAATTGGTGTAAATCGTCAAATGCAGATAAAAAGGCGAAGGTAAAATCTGTATTAATGATGCTTACAGAGTAGATGGCTCATATAGTGAGTATTGTACGTCATTCAAGGAGACGTTAATGATGAATTCTGCGAGGAATTTGGTAATCATTGCAACCAATCTAGAGATATGCAACTATGTTATACTATACCGACAAGCTGATGAATTTGCAACATCTGGATATCTTTATTTGGAAAAGTTTTGCCATCCATTGTCCTTATGAATACAGGACACGGACAAAACGGAAATTTGTAGGTGAGAAGGTAATCGGTCTCTCAAATTCCTCAAGACTACGGAACTCATTACGTGTCCTAGGCTGAAGGACTGATTACCTCTTCTCCTTCTATCTTCTGTATTTAATTCTGCGAGGTTGAAAGACTGATTATTTCCTCTTCTAGTCTTCCACTTATGTCCCTGTATTGTACTTATAAAACCACTGGATAACGAATCATCTACAAAGTAAGGATACCCAGATGTTGTGCAAAAGGAATTGAATAGTCAGCATGATTTAACAATCATCATTACAGAGTGTCATAAGATGCCTCATCCTGTGATGACCAGAAGAGAGCCTCAGTTTTTATTTTGTCTCGGCCGTCAAACCATTACGGTCTGGTGGTGGTTTCATGGCTGTGGTTCCAATTGTTTATAAACAGTCAGAATCCCGATTGATGCTTAGTGGAACGGGTTACTGTGACATGTAATCACAGATAAAAAATCGTCAATATGACGCAATAAAGTTTCCGATTCATTACATCATGTTGTTGATTTTTCTACAAATAAGTTAGATATTCATATATTAGTGGAGGCAGTGAAGGAAATAGAAGAATGCAACAGTAACATAGGTGATATGAATCAAACATTGGAATCTTAGTACAGAGAATAGAAGATACCACAACGTGATATGTAATATCTGACCCAGCTTATGAGCCTGACCTATTACCACTAGAGGATCCCTGCTTAAACGTGACCACGGTTACTGCTGCCTTTCTCAGCATCTTCTGGCAACACGGCAAGACTGATCATTTGCTTCTTTGAGTGAAACTAAACTTTTTCTTTAACTCTGGCCCACCTTCCTGACTTACTCAACTTTTCCTTAGTGGCCCCCTGACATAGGCTAACTTTCCCAAATTTTTCTTTGCTCCAATTCTTCCACTGCCTCCAATATTAAGAGCTATATTCTCATATCTTAATACAAGACTTAATACAAGACATGGTGGGCAAAACACCTATCTGTAAAGATGCTTTTGCTAATCCATACTGTCTTCTAATTTCTCGCTCTGAATTCTGTGTATACTGTCCATGGTGTACATTGCTTTCAAACATAATATCCATTTCCATTGCTTCTAGCCTCATCCTTACTACAGTGTTCTAAACATATACTTCGCACACACATAAAAGTCTGAGTACCACTATATTTTCCTACTTATCCCTTTTATTAACCCAAATAAAAACTTATTTCATTAGAAGTTTGCCTGAACAAACCATCTACAGTTTCTCTTTGTTCTATTGTTCACCTCAGCTTTCATCGATCTATATATTGACCTATCCACTCCAAAATACATAAATACATTCACTTCGTCCATACATCCGCTTTCCAAACTCATATTGTTTTTTTTTTCAATACACGAAGGTCTATAATGTCGGAACATCGTAGTAACGTAAGAGGCCTAAATGCCTACTAATTAACTCATATTTCTTTAAGTTTCAGAATCTTCTCAAAACATGTTAGATGGCACTACTTTGCTATAGGAAAAAGCCTAATATTTTCCTTACAGAAGACATCCATTTTATTCCTAATAAAGTATCCTAAGTATTCCTAATCACAAAATATCCTGAATATTTCTTACAGAAAATATCATGGATATTCCTTTTCACCTATCTACCCTATTCCATATAGAAGATCGTCATAATTGGTTTTTGTATTCACTGAAAGTCATTTTTAGATATTCCTGAAAAGTTTTCGTTGTATGAATATCACTTATCTCATATTTATCAACCCTATTTTACTGTAGAAATACTACTATATTATAAAAAATATCCAAATTATTACCCACAGATAAAATCCTGAATATTCCTTTATTAAAAAACTCCTGAATACTTCGTACAGAAAATATCTTGAATAGTCACAATAATTTTTATAGAATAGGCTTGTCCATTGGACAGGTTATGTGCCAGACATCCTCAGCTCTGAAAGAACCGTTTCAATCAGTCTACTTGTTGCAAATATTTCAACACTGTATAGCTCCTGACGAGGCACGAAATTATTAACAATGAAGAGTTGAATTAATTTCTCATGATTAAGCTCTGGTTTCCAGTTCTGTCTGTATAAACGTTCTCCTAAACATTTCTTCACTGATAAACTTTTAGACCATTAACAGTGAAGAATTTATTTTTTTTTTATTGTTGTTAAGTAATCAGTTCAACTCTTCACTGAGGAAATGGTCTGGTGATACCGACAAGATGTGGAAAAAGACACTTATGTACAGTTCAGGACATTTATTAGAGGAGACGTTTCGCCACGAGTGGCTTCTTCAGTCCTAATGGAAACCACTCGTGGCGAAACGTTTCCACTAATAAATGTCCTGAACTGTACATAAATGTCTTTTTCCACAACTCTTCACTATTGTTAATTTTCCATAGTTTACCAATGAAGAAATATATAGAGAACCTAATATGTGTGTAGATTGTTGCTATAGAAATATTGATATAACATTTTAGTTTTTTTTTTTTCTAAAAATCTTGTAAGTTTGATTAATATCAAGGGATCCGTTTATTTTATACATTAATAAATTTTACATAACATAAAATTGAACTTTTTTTGGATAGTCTCGTTACCAAAGCAGCAGCGAGAAACATTTGCACAGAAACTGCCAGCTTGCTCCAGCCAAACCAACAGGGCTTTGGGGTCTCTCAAGGCAGTGAAGCGACAGCTCATGCTGCAAGAGACTTACCAGATCATACTCAAAGTTGAATTTAAGAATTTCTTTAATATGGTGAAAAGAGGTGTGGTTTTGCTAGTTGTTCGTGAGCAGTTCCAAAGTCTTTTTCAATTATTTCAGCTGGCTAAAGTAAAACTATTTTTTTTTACTAGAGTGCTTGAAAATCATCACATCAGAGAGTGTTCAGTAGAGTGACCTACTCACTCTGTTCCTCTTTTGCTTGTGCAGCGAACTCAGTATCTAGTACCTGGATGATGGCACTCTGGCAGGTACGGAAGAGTCCCCGCTAGAGGATCTACAACTGGTGAAGTCACCAGTCAATCCTTCCAAGTGCGAAATCATCTCAATATATCAGGAAATAATTATAGATGTGCGAGGAATCCTTCCTGAAGCTTCGACTACCTCTCCGTCAAAGAGCATCAAATTGGGAGCACCGCTGGGTCATCAGGTCGTCGACACAGTTGCCAAGGACAAACTAGATAACCTGATGATGATGGAGGAGAGAATAAGTGATCTGGATGCCCATGACGCCCAGTATCTCCTTACAAGGTGTCTAACTCTGCAAAGACTAACCTATTACTAGAAGTGCACACCCTCCTGCGACGCACTTCTGAGACTTGTCTTGAGGAACCCACTGAATTTGTCACCGAAAGAGATCACCAATGGGATCAAGCAACTCTTCTAGGGCGACTGGGAGGCATAGGTGTGCGCAAGGCAATACAGATAGCATTACCTGCATTTCTGTATGGATTCCATTGAACTAGTTAAGGAGATTGACTCCGAACGTTTGAGAGGCGATAGGAGCTAACAACCTGTAGTTCATCGAAGTAGCCACGCAATGCGTGCCTTGCAGACTCTTCAAGCAGACCAGCTCCTCGCAGAGAGCACGAACAGTGCCACTGCGGCAATCCGATTCTGGAAAAAATGTCAACAAAGCTCATCAATGCTTTAGGAAAGGACAAAGCTCGTTTCCTAGCGGTGAGGGCACCACATTCAGATTTCTTTTTAAGCTGTTCTGTTTCCTCTTTGGACACTCGGCTCGACCTAAAGGCTATTGAGATTGGTGTTGCTGTCCGCCTAGCTGACCCCACACTCACCGATCATAGGTGTATTTGCGGGAGGTCGTCAGCTAATCAATTTGGACTCCACAATCTCGTCTGTTATACGTCAGAAGGAAAGTATGCCAGACATGAGAGGTCAGTGACATCATCAAGCGAAGTCTCGCCATAGCCCGTTGCATAGCATAACGGGAACCTCAGGTACTTAAGTCTGACCGAAGACAAACGCTTCCAGACTGAGTCAGCATGCTGTCTACTTTGGCTGACACCTACTTACCATACTCTGAAACCGAAAAGGGTGGTGTCGCCAGTTTCAAGGAGACTCAGAAGATTATACATATATATATATATATATATATATATATATATATATATATATATATATATATATATATATATATATATATATATATATAAAATATATATATATATATATATACATAAGGTTGGAGGGGGGGGGTAAAGGAGGTTTTGTGTAGGAGAGGCTTGGACTTCCAGCGAGCGTGCATGAGCGTGTTAGATAGAAGCGAATGGAGACAAATGGTTTTTAGGACTTGATGTGCTGTTGGAGCGTAAGCAAAGTAATATTTATGAAGGGATTCAGGGAAACCGGCAGGCCGGACTTGATCCCTGGAGATGGGAAGTACAGTATCTCCACTCTGCAGGAGGGGTGTTAATGTTGCAGTTTTATAACTGTAGTGTAAACATGCCTCTGGTAAGACAGTGATGGAGTGAATGACGAAAGTTTTTCTTTTTCGGGCCACACTGCCTTGGTGGGAGACGGCCGATGTGTTAATAAATAATAAAGTAATATATATATATATATATATATATATATATATATATATATATATATATATATATATATATATATATATATATATATATATATATATATATATATATATATATATGTCGTGCCGAATATGTAAAACTGGTCAATTAGCAAGAACTCATTTAAAATTAAGTCCTTTCTAAAAATTTCTCTTATACGTATAAAGATATATTTTTTTCATTAATGTTAATGTAAAAAATTTTAATTTTCCTCCAAAGGAATCTTAGAAATCTTACCTAATCTTATTATAACAAGAACAATTTATTTTAGTCTAACCCAACTAAATATATTTTAGATTTGTTTACAACAATTTAATATTAAACAAACTCAATGAAATATATTTTTTTCGTTAGGTTCAGAATGATTTAGGCGAAATTATTGCATACACAAATTTTCACTTGTCCTATATGGCAAGATGATCGTTGCTGTTTAAGCCAAGATCGCAAGTTCTGCCTGTTCGGCACGACATATATATATATATATATATATATATATATATATATATATATATATATATATATATATATATATATATATATATATATATATATATATATATATATATATATATATATATATATATATATATATATATATATATATATATATATATATATATATATATATATATATATATATATATATATGTTGCCAGTTGTGAGTGTGGAGGAAGTTCGTGAGGCAGTAGGTAAAATGAAAGGGGGTAAGGCAGCCGGGATTGATGGGATAAAGATAGAAATGTTAAAAGCAGGTGGGGATATAGTTTTGGAGTGGTTGGTGCAATTATTTAATAAATGTATGGAAGAGGGTAAGGTACCTAGGGATTGGCAGAGAGCATGCATAGTTCCTTTGTATAAAGGCAAAGGGGATAAAAGAGAGTGCAAAAATTATAGGGGGATAAGTCTGTTGAGTATACCTGGTAAAGTGTATGGTAGAGTTATTATTGAAAGAATTAAGAGTAAGACGGAGAATAGGATAGCAGATGAACAAGGAGGCTTTAGGAAAGGTAGGCGGTGTGTGGACCAGGTGTTTACAGTGAAACATATAAGTGAACAGTATTTAGATAAGGCTAAAGAGGTCTTTGTGGCATTTATGGATTTGGAAAAGGCTTATGACAGGGTGGATAGGGGGGCAATGTGGCAGATGTTGCAGGTGTATGGTGTAGGAGGTAGGTTACTGAAAGCAGTGAAGAGTTTTTACGAGGATAGTGAGGCTCAAGTTAGAGTATGTAGGAAAGAGGGAAATTATTTCCCAGTAAAAGTAGGCCTTAGACAAGGATGTGTGATGTCACCGTGGTTGTTTAATATATTTATAGATGGGGTTGTAAGAGAAGTGAATGCGAGGGTCTTGGCAAGAGGCGTGGAGTTAAAAGATAAAGAATCACACACAAAGTGGGAGTTGTCACAGTTGCTCTTTGCTGATGACACTGTGCTCTTGGGAGATTCTGAAGAGAAGTTGCTGAGATTGGTGGATGAATTTGGTAGCGTGTGCAAAAGAAGAAAATTAAAGGTGAATACAGGAAAGAGTAAGGTTATGAGGATTACAAAAAGATTAGGTGATGAAAGATTGGATATCAGATTGGAGGGAGAGAGTATGGAGGAGGTGAATGTATTCAGATATTTGGGAGTGGACGTGTCAGCGGATGGGTCTATGAAAGATGAAGTGAATCATAGAATTGATGAGGGGAAAAGGGTGAGTGGTGCACTTAGGAGTCTGTGGAGACAAAGAGCTTTGTCCTTGGAGGCAATATATATATATATATATATATATATATATATATATATATATATACATATAACATTGGAATAAAATCTTTTAAACATTTCATGAAGCAAATTGCCTAAATTGGCTGAGAAAATATGAGTGTTCTGATATATAGTGCTGCATTTGTTATTCATGGGAGTTTAACCGCGTCACGCAGGGGCTAATGGCCCCAGCCTGTACTTGGAAGCTGAGAGCCCATGTGGGCTCCAGCCAGGCTCCAGCCGGGCTCCAGCCAGGCTCCAGCCGGGCTCCAGCCGGGCTCCAGCCGGGCTCCAGCAGGCTACAACTGCGCTCCAGCTGTCTCCATCTGAGCCGCTGTTAATGGTTTTCTGAAAATTTCATTTGTTGATATCATGACCAGTTTTAAGATTGTTTTTGCCTGGTTAGAAATTACAAAAACTTTATTACATATTAAAACACCATAATATTGCTGAAGCCATAATATTCCTCAAGATATAATACAAAGGAAAGTTACTGTACAGCATTAACAGCGTTAGCTGCAGTAAAATGCTGTTGTCTCAACATCATGTGCATTAACAGTACAACATGAGCTAACATAACTACACTAACAGCAACATAGGCTATTATAACTACAGCTGCAGTAACAACAACAGCAGAATGGCATGCCATTTCACCAGCAGCAAAAAAAAAAAAAAAAAAAAAGGCATTGTATAAAATCACTACAGCAGGAGCACAACAGTCAGCAACAGCATAACATCAACAGGAGCAGCAGCAGTGGCAACAGTAGCAGCAACAGCAGCAGCAGCAGTAGCAACGGCAGCAGAAACAGCAGCAGGAGCAGAAGTAGCAGCACCAGAAGTAACATAAGAACATAAGACAGAAGGAACACTGCAACAGGCCTACTGGCCCATGTGAGGCAGGTCCTAGCAGTAGTAGTAATTACAGTAGCAGTAACAGCAACATCGTCAACAGCCATTATAAGTCACGAAATCGTAGTAACACAATCACCATATCACAAAAACGGTGAAACTCTAACTCATGGCAAGGCAGAACTAAAACTCTCAGGTTAACCATTATAAAAACTGTTGTAATACTAACAAAAATTGAGAATAACAATGATAACTACAACAATAATATTAACAAGAACTTCAGCAACTCGAATAACATCAGTAGCAACATCAACAATAACAACATAACAGCAATAACAACAACATAACAGCAACAACAACAGCAAAATAACAGTTACAACAGCAACAATGGCATCATCAGGGAGTGGAGGCAAATGGTGTTTATGGATTGTCTGGCTGTTGGGGTGTGAAGGCATTCAGGTAAAGCAGTCAACCGGACTTGAGTCCTGGAGGTGGGAGGTGCAGTGCCTGTACAAGTGAAGACGCAGGGTCAGGCCATGGAACTTGTCCTTAATAATTCACATGCGAATTAATCTCAGCCAGCAATCATGCAATTAAGGTAATGATATTGAAACTGCAAGATGCATCGATCATTGCCCTCCACGGATAGCATCCTACTACCACCGAGAGAGCAATGCTTCTGATGTAATTTTCAAGTGCAAACCGTCTGATCTGAATATAATGGAACAATAAATACATAATGGATGATACCTTGTACCATCTCACAAAGTGCTTCAGCCAGCCCTCTTAACATATTTCATTAGCTGTGTACTCACGTACCTGGAAGTTACCTGGAGGCTATTCCGGGGATCAACGCCCCCGCGGCCCGGTCCATGACCAGGTCACATCAAAAGGGAGTCGTTTCTGAAGTTGAAATTTTAAAAGCTATTCGATCTTGCTCTGGAAAATGGGCAGTATGACCAAGCATCATAGACTGAAAACATAAACACATATGCAGTTTAATGTGATCCTTTATTGACAATAAGTAGATTGAGCATTTTGTTCCTGTAGTCGTCAGTGTTCATGATAACAACACTACCTCCTTTATCAGCGGTGGTGACCCTGATGGTCGTGTCTTCTGCTAAACCTTTAAGTGCAATGATGTAACGTCGAGGTATGACTGGGGAGCTGCGTGTAGAGATGGCTGCTGAGATGATGCCTTGAAGAAAACCTTTTTGTCAATAAAGGATCACATTAAACTGCATATGTGTTTGTTTCCAGTGTGTCGGTATTTTATACCATTTGTTTTCATCATAGACTGAACTTCTTGCACTCGTGTCTCTGAGTATGGTGTCCAGTAAATATGTAGTTATTATTTTTTCTGAGCACCTCAGTGGGACGTGCGGCTTCACCACTCATTAACAGAGGAGGGCAGTAAGGTATTCTAACAGGCTCCTCAGACAGAAGAATTTTTTAAAGACACGATTGCAAACAATCGTGTCAAAACTCCAGACTGTGGCTAACGCGACTCTCTGGAGTTTTGAGACTCTCTGATCGCGGGTTTTATCCTCGCCCGTGGTATGGTTTGTTAGAAGAATTTCTCCCTAACAACTAACAACGGTCACACAAACCTAACTGTGGAGAACATAACCTATATAATGCACGAAAGAGTGTCGGGGAATGACACATAAAATGAGAGCTCCTCATGTAGTTGATTTTTTATTGATTGACTCTAATGACTAGGCACAAGCCTTCGTCCTCAGATAGTTTAAATTCGTGTTATATTTCATCTTACCGCCACTATCCTCACCGAGCATAGTTGTATGTGCGATAGTCTCTTCCAACCATTTCTCGATGCCCTTAATAATCTTGCCCCTTCTATTAAGTTTAAAGCCGAATGGGAATTTAATTGTTTGCTTCCTTTCCTTGATGCTCATCCCCACGGCTCAGATACAGGTCTGGCTTTTGCAGTGTACCGCAAGCCTATGCACAATGGCATGTACATTCATTGCTTTTCATATCATGCTTCCTCTGTCAAGAAAAGTGGTCTTATTTCTCTCTTTCTCCGTGCTCTCCGTATTTGTGACCCTCAGTTCCTTGAATCGGAAATTTCCACTCTTCACAATTAATTCTCTCGTCTTGGCTACCCTTGGCTACCCTTCTTTCATAAATTCTGCCTTCGCATGAGCCAAATGGACTTTCCTCTCTCTCAAAGTCTCTGTTCCTCTGCTCCTGGAAAATCTCCTGTTCTCAACAGTCATTTCAGTCTCAACAACTTTCTCCATTCCTTAAACATGAAACTTACTTTTCGCTAGACTAACACTCTTCGCGCTAATCTAGTTCTTACTCTCCTCCCTCTTTAGATACTCCTGGTGACTACTCTATTTCATGTTCCTCTTGTCCTTTTCAGTAATTTGGAGAAACTGACCGTTCTCTTTCTGACAGACTTAGGGAGCACAAAAGTAGTGTTAGGTTTGCCGACACCAACAATGCTCTTTTCTGTCATGTCAGAGATCACAGTCATCCTATTGACTGGTGTTCTGCTAAAACTGTCTACCCTACTCCTACGACGTCTGGTTGAATCCTACCTTATACACAACTTTCCTTGTACGAATCTTCGTCGTGGCTTTGTCTCTGTAGATGCCTTCATTTTCCATTACATTGTAAAATACTCCAAACTTCAGAACACCCGTTATATAAACTGATTCTTTTTTCTCCTCCCTCTTTCCCTTTCCTTTTTTCCTCTTTCTTCTGCCTTGGGTGTTTTGTCCTTTACTTCCTCTCTCCCAATGTGTTTTTGTTCCGACCCCTTGTGGGCCCTTAGCTCTCCTGCATTGCTCTTCTTTCTTGGCCTTTGACTGACTCCCACTACTGCTATTACTACTACCTCTCTAATTCCTTTCCTACTACCTCTTATGTCCCGTCCCTGTCTGCCGGCCTATATATACTGCTTCCTTATCCCCTTTCTGTTAGTGTGACTTTGTAAATGAAAGTTAAGACACATATGCAACATCTGGATATCTTTATTGTAGACGTTTCGCCATCCAGTGGCTTTATCAATACAGATCCTAAGACATAATTAGAAGACAGTAGAACTATATACAAAAGATGAGGTAATCAGTCCCTCAGCCTTGGAGTTGGTGTTGAGAGCACCGTGGTTGTCACGATTCTGGAGCAAAGGCAAGGAGACTGGCGATTATATAGGCGTCAGTGGATAGGGACGTGTAGCAGACGAGGGCATGGTGGAAAAAGTTAGCATATGAGACGTTTTCTACAAAAGTAGAAGTGATGCAAGGAGGGAGTAGTACATGGAGAGAAAAAGAGAAGGTAAAAGCGTGGTAAAACAATGTGAAAAGAGAACAAATGAGTAGGTGAGATGTTATCAACAAATTTTTGTTGAAAATAAGAAAAAGTTTTGAGGTGAGATTAATAAGTTGAGAAAGTCTAGGGAACGAATGGATTTGTTAGTTAAAAATAGGAGAGGAGAATTATTAAACGGAGAGTTAGAGGTATCGGGAAGATGGAGGGAATATTTTGAGGAATTGTTAAATGTTTTTGAAGATAGGGAAGCCGTGATTTCGTGTATAGGGCAAGGAGGAATAACATTTTATAGGAGTGAGAAGAACCAGTTGTGAGTGTGAGGGAAGTGCGTGAGGCAGTAGGTAGAATAAAAGGGGCTAAAGCAGCTGGGATTGATGGGATAAAGATAAAA
Source organism: Cherax quadricarinatus (assembly GCF_038502225.1). NCBI lineage: Eukaryota > Metazoa > Arthropoda > Malacostraca > Decapoda > Parastacidae > Cherax > Cherax quadricarinatus. The sequence goes on along the minus strand of NW_027195126.1, from coordinate 328,541 downwards.
ATGTTAAAAGCAGGTGGAGATATAGTTTTGGAGAGGTTAGTATTTTTATTTAATAAATGAATGGAAGAGGGTAAGGTACCTAGGGATTGGCAGAGAGCATGCATAGCTCCTTTGTATAAAGACAAAGGGGACAAAAGAGAGTGTAAAAATTTTAGGGGAATAAGTCTGTTGAGTATACATGGTAAAGTGTATGGTAGAGTTATTATTGACAGAATTAAGAGTAAAACGGAGAGTAGGATAGCAGATGAACAAGGAGGCTTTAGGAAGGGTAGGCAGTATGTAGACCAAGTGTTTGCAGTGAAACGTATAGGTGAACAGTATTTAGATAAAGGTAAAGAGGTTTTAGTGGAATTTATTCATTTGGAAAAGGCGTATGATAGGGTGGATGGGGGGGGACAATGTGGCAGATGTTGCAAATGTATGAAATAGGAGGTAGGTTATTGAAAGTGAGGGGTCTATACGAGGATAGTGAAGTTCAGGCTAGAGTATATAGGCGAGAGGGAGATTATTCCCCAGTATAAGTAGGTCTTAGACGAGGATGGGTGCTGTCACTATAGTTGATCAATATATTTATCGATGGGGTTGTAAGAGAAATGAATGCTTGAGTCTTGGCAGGAGATGTGGGGTTAAAAGATAAAAAATCTAACGAAAAGTGGGAGTTGTCACAGTTGCTCTTTGCTGATGACACAGTGCTTTTGGGAGATTCTGAAGAAAAGTTGCAGGGGTTGGTGGATGAGTTTAGTAGGGTACGTAACAGAAGGAAATTAAAAGTGAATATAGGAAAGAATAGGGTGATGAGGATAAAAAAATTAGGTAACGGAAGATTGGATATCAGATTGGAGGGAGAGATTATGGAGGAGGTGAATGTATTTAGATGTTTGGGAGTGGACGTGTCAGCAGATGGGTCTATGAAAGATGAGGTGAATCACAGAATTGACGAAGGGAAAAAGGTGAGTGATGCATTGAGAAGTCTGTGGAGACCAAGAACTTTTTTTTTAAGAAAGCAAAGAGGGGAATGTATGAGAGTATAGTTATGCCAATGCCCTTGTATGGGTGTGAGGCATGGATGGTGAATGTTGCAACAAGGAGAAGGCTGGAGGCAGTTTAGATGTTATGTCTGAGGGCAATGTGTGGTGTGAATATAATGCAGAGAATCCGTAGTTTGGAGATTAGGTGGGGGTGCGTGATTACCAAAACTATTATCCAGGGGCTGAGGAAGGGTTATTGAGATAGTTTGGATATGCAGAGAGGATGGAACGAAATAGAATGACTTCGAGAGTGTATAAATCTTCTGTGGAGTGGTCGCCCTAGGAAAGGTTGGAGGGAGGGGGTAAAGGAGGTTTAGTTTGCAAAGGGCCTGGACTTCCAGCGTGCGTGAGTGTGTTAGATGGGAGCAAATGGAGACAAATGGTTTCTAATGCTTGACGTGCTGTTGTAGTGTGAGCAAAGTAACATTTATGAAGGGATTCAGGGAAACCGGCAGGCCAGACTTGAGTCCTGGAGATGGGAAGTACAGTGTCTGCACTCTGAAGGGGAGGGAGGGTGTTAATGCTGCAGTTATATAACTGTAGTGAAAGCTCGTTCTGGCAAGACAGTGATGGAATGAATGATGAAAGTTTTTCTTTTTTCGGGTCACCCTGCTTTGGTGGGAAACGGCCGATGTGTTAAAAAAATAGAGGTTTACGAAAGTTCGTCTTGCATACTATAAAAAAAAAGTTGAAAATAATTAGGTAAACAAAGAAATGTAAAATGTTGATACTATAGTGTAGTCTGCGTTTCACTCACCAGGAGCTTTGTCAAGCCTTAATGTTAAAAGGTGAAGAGAGAGAGAGAGAGAGAGAGAGAGAGAGGGCTTACATAGCGGAGAGATGAGGTGCGATGGTAGTGCTCGAGGATAATGTTAACAAACGAGAGACAGGGATAAAGCTGTGTGTGTATAGAAAAAAAAGGAAAATGAATGTGTGGTATCTCAGGACAGCAGCTGAAGGAAGCTTCTAAAAAGTTCCTTGTATTTGGAATATTTGTTTGGCAACTACGTTCTGGTCATTCTACTTGATGAGAATACCCTCAGAGGAAATAAAAACACTTGAAGCAGAGAATACTTTTAATACAAGATTCCATCCAAGGTTTTATTAAGTCATACTGAAAGAATTCTTTGCTACCAGTCTTTATTTTACACTGTTCGGCTTTTTCCATGACCCTGAGAACGGTGTTATGGTTACTGATAGTGTAGTTATATATATGTTAGCAAATCCATAATTCCATTTTATCTGAAGATTCACCAACGATGTTGAGAGCATCGCTGCTTCCACCATTAGCTGTTTTGGTTCAGGTTAACAGGCACGATCGTGGCCGTTAGATGCATCCCTCTATTAAATAGTGAAGCCATTCAGAAGAGGTAAACACACAAAATTCGCCGATGTTCACTAAAACGCTTAAAATTAATTCTTCGCCTCATCGAATTAGGAGGCACCTTTTTTGAACATTTGAAGCTACGCTGCAGATTGTTTTGGAAGTTATCGGAGCAATTTCAAAATAATACGAATGGGTTTAACAGTTTTGATAATTGGGAACTTGCATATGATAATTGCTCATGAATATTAACCTAGTTACCATAAACCAGCATAGAGAATTTGATGCTTATCACTTGTGTTATAAGCGAAATGAAAAAGAAAGAGCCGTAGCAAGCCAAAAGAAAAAAATTTAGCCACCACTTCAGGGTCTCCACTGGGGATATTTAATAATATTTATAATACACTAATAATAATGTAGACAGTATGCATACCCCATATCTATTTCCCATAACTTCCGCTAGAGGATCTTTCTCCATAGACCTGTGCTTCCGCCTGGTGGGCGTCTAGGCCTCCCTAGATGTCACTTTGTGACACTGCACCCTTCACACATCCAGTCATCGCTCCCTCTGTGCTGTTTCTCTGTGAATTTCTAGCCAGAACTGTGTTTCAGAGTGCACAAGACACTCTAAGTCACGTGGATCAGTTAAGCCACGCTGGTTATCAGGCTGTGTGGATCATCAAGCCACTTGATGTCCAAGCCATATGGTGCCCATGCCTAATGTCCAAGCCACATAGCTAAGGTACTATAGCGTGAAGTAAGTTTTTGTGTGTGTTTTCCAGTGTTACTGCCCCAACGTGCCAGTCCTGGGCGCCGCCTACGTACCCCCGTCCCCCTCACACACACACACACACACACACACACACACACACACACACACACACACACACACACACACACACACACACACACATATATATATATATATATATATATATATATATATATATATATATATATATATATATATATATATATATATATATTATTTTTTTTTATTAACTGGCCGATTCCCACCAAGGCAAGGTGGCCCCAAAAAGAAAAACTTTCACCATCATTCACTCCATCACTGTCTTGCCAGAAGGGTGCTTTACACTACAGTTTTTAAACTGCAACATTAACACGCCTCCTTCAGAGTGTAGGCACTGTACTTTCCATCTCCAGGACTCGAGTCCTGCCTGCCGGTTTCCCTGAATCCCTTTATAAATGTTACTTTGCTCACACTCCAACAGCACGTCAAGTATTAAAAACCATTTGTCTCCATTCACTCCTGTCAAACACGATCACGCATGCCCGCTGGAAGTCCAAGCCCCTCGCACACAAAACCTCCTTTACCCCTTCCCCCCAATCTTTCCTATGTCGACCCCTACCCCACCTTCCTTCCACTACAGACTGATACACTCTTGAAGTCATTCTGTTTCGCTCCATTCTCTCTACATGTCCGAACCACCTCAACAACCCTTCCTCAGCCCTCTGGACAACAGTTTTGGCAATCCCGCACCTCCTCCTAACTTCCAAACTATGAATTCTCTGCATTATATTCACACCACACATTGCCCTCAAACATGACATCTCCACTGCCTCCAGCCTTCTCCTCGCTGCAACATTCATCACCCATGCTTCACACCCATACAGGAGCGTTGGTAAAACTATACTCTCATACATTCCCCTCTTTGCTTCCAAGGACAAAGTTCTTTGTCTCCACAGACTCCTAAGTGCACCACTCACCCTTTTCCCCTCATCAATTCTATGATTCACCTTATCTTTCATAGACCCATCCGCTGACACGTCCACTCCCAAATATCTGAATACATTCACCTCCTCCATACTCTCTGCCTCCAATCTTATATCCAATCTTTCATCACCTAATCTTTTTGTTAACCTCATAACCTTACTCTTTCCTGTATTCACTTTAATTTTTCTTCTTTTACACACCCTACCAAATTCATCCACCAACCTCTGCAACTTCTCTTCAGAATCACCCAAAAGCACAGTGTCATCAGCAAAGAGCAACTGTGACAACTCCAGCTTTATGTGTGATTCAGTTTTACATATTCGGCACGATATATATATATATATATATATATATATATATATATATATATATATATATATATATATATATATATATATATATATATATATATATATATATATATATAATATATGTCGTGCCGAATATGTAAAATTGGTCAATTAGCAAGAACTCATTTAAAATTAAGTCCTTTCTAAAATTTTCTCTTATACGTTTAAAGATATATATTTTTTGATTAATGTTAATGTAATTTTTTTTAATTTTGCACCAAAAGAATCTTAGAAAACTTACCTAACCTTATTATAACAAGAACAATTTATTTTAGCCTAACCCAACTAAATATATTTTAGATTTGGTTACAATAATTTAATACTAAACAAACACAGTGAAATATATTTTTTTCGTTAGGTTCAGAATGATTTTGGCGAAATTATTGCATACACAAATTTTCACTTGTCCTATATGGCAAGATGAACGTTGCTATTTAAGCCAAGATCGCAAGTTCTGCCTATTCGGCACGACATATATATATCCTACCTTTAGTTTCTTTCTTCCTTTCGCTATCTAGCTAATTGTAGCGTCTGTTTTGCTGTGTTTTTTTGTAGTTTAATAGTGAGCCATTTAAAGTATTTTCAGTAATGTCTAGAAGTATTGATACAAGAAATATTGAAAGTATTTAGTACCGTAAAGTCACATGTTAATTCCTCTCAATCAGGTTCCACGTCTTCTTAAATGCCATATTGTCGATTTTGCACAGAAAAAGTATCATTCGTTAGTGCAAGTCATGTTGAAAATTATGTTACCACATGTTCCGTGCAGGTGTGATAGTTTTTTGCCTGTGTTCCAGAGTGTGGTGTGAATCCAGATTAATGTAACTCAGCCCTCTGCGTTATAGTATATATATAGCATGTGTTATAGAGTGTGGTCTGAGACCACATCATTGTAGCACATCCCTCAGTGATCACTTAACGATTGCCTCCAGTCAACCCTGGCATCAGGTACGTGAGTCGTCCAAGCACCCTATATAGAAAGTATGTTCGCCGCGCTCAATGATGTTACTTCACACATTTGTCCCAGACGAAACTGTGTTACGCTGTCTCTGGACCATTCCCAGGATGGCGTGTTTCCTCCTACAAAAGTTCCTGCTTGTAGTGACGCCTACCGTGGCTCACAGTTTTTTTTTTTTCAGTGTTTTTTTTTCTTTAGGACACCGCCTTTTTTTCCTCTCTCCCTGTTAGGATTTTTTTTATATCCATGTACATATCTTTGCATTTCATTCTAGTCCCCAAGCCAGTGCCCTGTTCCTGCGAGAGAGACACAGAGAGAGAGAGAGAGAGAGAGAGAGAGAGAGAGAGAGAGAGAGAAAGAAAGCCAGTTTTAATGACACTGTCATTACGACTTTCCGTATCGTGCCCGAGTGATGTCGACAGTGTGCCTACCCCACGTCAGTTTCCCATAAATACCGCTAGGGTAGCTGTCTCCGTAAACCTAGGCCTCCCTAGACCTCATTGCGCTGCACCCGTCTCGCTTATCCAGCAGACAGTCTACTGATAAGGAGTCCCTTCTTTTCCCATCAGGCTAGTTTTCATGGTTTGGGAAGCATAGACACACTGATTGTATCAGACTCCAAATAAAGCTAAGGCACGCGTTCGAAAAATATAATTTACCCTAACCAGAATAACCTATCTTTATAATTAGTATTATTATTATTTATTAAATTTGCATCTTTCCACATTGCGTGAGCATCACTTTCGGTCACTAAATGTTCAAAATCATTGAACATTCTTCGTTGTTAGAATTATCACTTGGAAAAGAGCATTCCCAATTTGCCTGGGAGTGATGTTCGGGCCACCGGGAGGTATGGTGAACACAGAATTGTTTATGGTGTTTGATTCTGTCTCTGTGTTATTCCATATTCACTAGGTTGAGCGTGTTATAATTTTTATTCCTGCTTATGTTTCTCACAGTACTAGTATGATGATGGGGAGTTCTTCACATCGATGCTGCTTACCCAAGAACTCATTTGGTAAGTGATCAGCATTTCAGGAATAGGAGGGAAAGTACTGCAATGGATCAGGTAATACCTGACAGGAAGGAAACATCGTGTGTCGGTCCGAGACGAGGTGTCAGAGTGGGTGCATGTGTCGAGTGAGGTTCCACAAGTGTCAGTTCTTGGTCCGGTGCTGTTTTTTATATATGTGAATGACATCACGGAAGGGAAAGGGTCAGGTGTCCCTGCAGACGATGTGAAACTAATGAGGAGAATGCAAGCGGACGAGGATCAGGTAAGACTACAAGAGGATCTGGGCAGGCTGCAATCCTGGTCCAGATCCCCTTGTAGTCCTCTCTGGTCCAGATCTCCTGGAGTTTAACCCCAGCAAGTGCAAAGTTATGATGCTTGGGGAAGGACAAAGAAGATTGCAAATGGAGGCCAGAGGCTGCAAAATTCACTCAAGGAAAATGATCTTGGGGTGAGCATCTTACCGAGTACATCTCCTGAGACGTACATCATCCAAAGACCCAAAGAACTGCTGCAGCAAATGGGCGCCTGGCATCCCTAAGAATAGCGTTTCGTCATCTAAGTAAGGGGTCATTCACGACACTGTACACCGTCTACGTCAGACCCATATTCGGGTATACAGCGCCAATATGGAACCCACATTTGAGCAAACACGTCAAAAAAAACTAGAGAAAGTGCAAAGGTTTGCAACAAGACTAGTCCCTGAGCTAAGGGGTATGTCCTACGAAGAGAGGTTGAGGGAACTCAACCTAACAACAGGAGGATAGGGCGGACACCATAACTTAAAATAATGAGAGGAATTGACAGGGTGGATGGTGGATAAGGACAGAATGTTTCTTAGATGTTATATAGCAATTAGGAGTCACAGCTGAAAGATGAAAACTCACATAAGTTACAGGGATGACTCATCTGAGTCATTTCTTTTGTCATAGAGTTGTCAGGCAGTGCAATACTACGGAAAGTTATGTAGTGGAGACAGGATCCATGCATAGCTTTAAGAAGAGGTGGGGCCAGCTGTGATCGACCCCTGCAACCACAATTAGGTGAACACACACACACACACACACACACACACACACACACACACACACACACACACACACACACACACACACACACACACACACACACACACACACACACACACACACACACACACACACACACACACACACACACTCGACCACTGCAACCAGAACTAGGTGAGTGTAACTAGGTGAGTACATACACATGCACACACACACACACACACACACACACACACACACACACACACACACACACACACACACACACACTCGCAAATACAACAGGCCTAGTGTCTAATCGACATGTGCCTAGGACAAAATGGTAACTAACACACACACATCCAAAGAGAATTGGCAGGAAAGTCAGTAAATGAAATGATGGAATACGTAACAACAAAATGCAGGGAGGCAGAAGAAAGGTTTGTTCCCAAGGGCAATAGAAATAATGAGAAAACCAAAGCGAGTCCTTGGTTTACCCGAAGGTGTACTGAGGCAAAAACTAAGTGCACCAGAGAATGGAAAACGTACAGGAGGCAAAGGACCCAGGAAAATAGAGAGACTAGTCCAAGAGCCAGAAACGAGTATGCGCAGATAAGAAAGGAGGCCGAGCGACAGTACGACAACGACATAGCATCGAAAGCCAAGTCTGACCAGAAACTGCTGTATAGCCACATTAGGAGGAGGACAACAGTCAAAGACCAGGTGATCAGGCTGAGGAAAGAAGGTGGGGAACTCAACAGAAGTGATCAAGAGGTATCTGAGGGGCTCAACATGAGATTTAAGGAAGTATTTACTGTGGAGACTGGAAAGTCTCTGGGTGGACAGAACAGAGGGGGACACCAACAAGGAATATACCAACAAGTGTTGGATGACATACACACAACTGAGGAGAAGGTGAAGAAGCTGCTAAGGGGCCTTGATGCCTCAAAGGCAATGGGACCAGACAACATCTCACTGTGTGTCCTTAGAGAGGGAGCAGAAATGCTGTGTGAGCCACTAACCACAATCTTAAACACATCCCTTGAAACTGGGCAACTACCTGAGGTATGGAAGACCGCAAATATAGTTCCCATTTTTAAAAAAGGAGTGGCACTAAACTATAAACCAGTGTCACTGACGTGTATAGTGTGCAAAGTCATGAAGATTATCAGGAGGTAAGTGGTGGAACACCTGGAATGGAACAAGAGTATAAATGCCAACCAGCATGGATTTCTGGAAGGCAAATCCTGTGTCACAAACCTACAGGAGTTTTATGATAAAGTAACAGAAGTAAGACACGAGAAAGAGGGGTCGGTTGATTGCATCTTCTTGGACTGCAAGAAGGCCTTCGACACAGTTCCTCATAGGAGATTAGTGCAGAAGCTAGAGGATCAGGTGCGTATAACAGGAAGGGTACTGCAATGGATAAGAGAATACCTAACAGGGAGGCAACAACGATTCATGGTATGTGATGAGGTATCACAGTGAGCACCTGTGACGAGCAGGGCCCCACAGGGGTCGGTCCTAGGACCAGTGCTATTTCTGGTATATGTGAATGACATGATGGAAGGGTTAGACTCAGAAGAGTCCCTGTTCACAGATGATGTGAAGTTAATGAGGAGAATTAAATCAGATGAGGATCAGGTAGGACTTCAAAGAGGCTGGCCACCTGGTACAGCAACTGGCTTCTCGAATTTAACCCAGCCAAATGTAAAGTCATGAGGATCGGGGAAGGGCACAGAAGACCGCAGACGGAGTATATGCTAGGTGGCCAAAGACTGCAAACCTCGCTCAAGGAGAAAGATCTTGTGGCGAGTATAACACCGAGCATGTCTCCTGAAGCACACATCAACCAGATAACTGCTGCAGCATATGGGCACCTGGCAAACCTGAGAATAGCATTCCGATACCTTAGTAAGGAATCGTTCAAGACACTGTACACTGTGTACGTCAGGCCCATACTGGAGTATGCAGCACCTGTTTGGAACCCACACTTGATCAAGCACGTCAACAAATTAGAGAAAGAGCAAAGGTTTGCGACAAGATTAGTTCCAGAGCTAAGGGGAATGTCCTACGAAGAAAGGTAAAGGGAAATCGGCCTGACGACACTGGAGGACAGAAGGGTTAGGGGAGACATGATAACGACATACAAAATACTGCGTGGAATAGACAAGGTGGACAGAGACAGTTCCAGAGAGGGGACACATGAAACGAGGGGTCACAATTGGAAGTTTAAGACCCAGATGAGTCAAAGGGATGTTAGGAAGTATTTCTTCAGTCATGGAGTAGGCAGGAAGTGGAATAGCCTAGCAAGTGAGGTAGTAGAGGCAGAAACCATACATAGCTTTAAGATGAGGAATGATAAAGCTCATGGAGCAGGGAGAGAGAGGACCTAGTTGTACTCAGTGAAGAGGCGGGACCAGGAGCTGAATCTCGACCCCTGCAACCACAATTAGTTGAGTACAATTAGGCGAGTACATGACAGAAACTAAGAGAGAGAAAGTACAAAGACGCATGTGTCAGGAAGGAGAGACAAGGTACGCATCCATAGATGGGGAAGCCCATTTGGGAAGACCAGCAACCACAACTATCCACAGAACCACCTACAGAACGCTGTCAACCCCTACCACCCCAACCAAACACACTTACCAAAACAAACCGCAATTTGCACCCACAGCCCCACCCCTTTAGCACAAACTCCGCCTTCACAACCGATTCTCATAATCCCTTACTGCTTCCCACTCTTCCAGCCCACACCAACTCCACATCCCATCCCTCTTTATACAGTATTAGAGAAGAAGTAGAAGGTATTGTATTCCAACACCGATGGACTAACAAATGAGAGTAAGGAGTGGCATGAGCGACTAATGGAGGCATTCCCAGACATCATAGCACTAACAGAAAAAAAGGTCATTGGGATGATAGGAGACATGAACTTCCCGACTGGCTATCAGATCATGAGGAAAGACAAAGGAAACAGAGGAGGTGGAGGAATTGGACTGCTCATCAAAAACAAGAAGAATTTTGAGGAGTTCGAAGGAATGGACAGAGGGGGAAGTAAATGACTACATAATAAGAACACTCACACCGAGGGGTCCCAAGGTGACGATAGCGGTGATGAACAACCCCCACTGAATAGCAAGAGACCAAGACGAGTACAGTGAGAACAACACAATAGCTTAGGCAGCCAGAATGGCCAACATGGAAAGGACAAAGTTGCTCGTCATGGGGAATTTCAAGCACACGGAGGTTGACTATGAAAACTTTGAACTATGTGGGGGACAAAAACGTGGAGGGTTAAGATGCTGGAGGCGATACCGAAAACTCATGCACCAACATGTTAGGGATATAACCAGAGAGAAAGCAGAAAATGAACCAGCATTACTGGACCTCATATTTACCTTGAGCAGTTCCGATATTGGGGATATTATATACGACAGGCTAATCAGCTTTAGTTATTACATGGTTCTGAGTTTCAAATACATCTTAGAGTTAATACTGAAGAATGAAACATCACGAGAAGGAGGAAAGAGCCAAATTTCAAAAGAGGGGAGTACATGCATGAAAAAACTCGTGCATTAGGGGTAGTAGGAAAAGGAACAGTAAATGAAATGATGAAGCATGTGGTCATATAGCACAGGGAGGCAGAAGAGAAGTTTGTAGCTAGGGGCAATGGAAATAATGGGATGACAAGAGTTTGCCATGGTTCACCCGAAGATGTAAAGAGGCCAAGCCCAAGGACGCTAAAACATAGAAAAAGTATATAAGGCAAAGGAATCAGAAAAATAAGGAGCCAGAAATGAATATGCATTGATAAGGAGGGAAACACAGCAGCAACATGAGAATGACATAACATCAAAATCAAAATCTGACCCCAAGTTGTTATACAGCCACATCAGAAGGAAAACAATCAAGGGCCAGGTAATCAGGATGAAGAAGGAAAAACGATATGACCTGGAAGTATGCAAAGTCTTCGGAACAAGATTTAGGGATGTATTCTCAGCGGACAAAGACTTCCAGCAAACCGAGGCTGAAAGATACAGCAACAAGTGTTGTACATACTGCACATAACCGAGGAGAAGATGAAGAAACTGCTATGTGAACTTAAAGGCAGTGAGCCAAGATAATATCTCTCCATGGGTTCTGAGAGACAGAACAGAGGCACTGTTTGTATTGCTAATCTTCAACAAATCTATTAAAATACGGCAACTACCTTACATCTCCAAGACAACAAATGTAATCCAAATTTTTAGTAAAAGGAGACAAACAGGCAGCATTAAATTACAGACCACTGACGCTGATAGGTATAGAATGTAAAGTCATTAAAAATATTATGAGGAGAAGAGTAACGATGCGAGTAGAAAGGAACGGGTTTATCCTTAACAAACAATATGGCTTCAGCGATGATAAATCCTGTGTTAGAGACCTGGAATTCTATGACAAAGTAACAGAAGTAAGACAGGAAAGAGAAGGGTGGATAGATTGCAATTTTTTAAGACTGAAAAAAGGCTTTCTACTCAGCACAGCACAAGAGATTGGATCAGGCAAGAATAGGAGGTAAAGAACTGCAGTGGATCAGGGAATACCTGATCCATGGTATGTGGCGAGGAGTGAGACTGGGTGCATGTGTCGAACCAGGTTTCACAAAGGTCAGCCCTACAGCTAGTGCTGTTTATTGTATATATGAATGATATGACGGAAGTTATAGATTCAGAGGTATCCCTGTTTGCAGATGACTTGAAACTGATGTGGAAAATTCAAGCTGACGAGGATCAAGTAAGACTAAGAGGGATCTGGACATGATGTAAACCTGGTCCAACAAATGCTCCTCAGGAGATGCAAAGGGAAATGCAGTGAGAGGATGACAGAGAGAGGTTAGTCTTTGTTTTTCGGCTCCAGGAAGTTAAAGGGAAAACTTATGAAGCAAGAAGACAGGGGAAGTAAAAAGCAATTGAAAGTATAAAAGCAATAGGAGAGAATGACATGACCTAGCTGACAAATTGTTTGAGAATAGGGGAGTTTGCATGTGGGAAAAAACGGCCAGTCAGAGTGATTTTCAAGGCAGAATTGGCTCGAAACAGGATCCAACATGAGAAAGCACGACTAAGGTACACATCGGCATATTGGAGGGTGTACCTCGACCATGACAGAACAGAAAAAGAAAGGCAGAAATTGAAAGAGAAGGCAAAAAATGCTAGGTGGAAAGAGAGGGAAAGAGGGAGATGGGCAGGAGAATCCAAACTCAGGAGGAAGAGCAAATACACCCTCCCTCAAAATCACGTACAGAAGACCCTCAACCATGACAACTCCAATACAAGCAACTAATCTAACACACGATACTCACTGCCCCCACCCCCATTATCATAAACTCCACCCTCACAGCAACCCCCTTAGTTCCCCACCAGGTCTTCTGGTTCCCTAACCCCAACGTACTCCCCAGACCACAGTTTCAGAAAAGAAGTTGAAGGCTTGGTATACGTATGGGGACGTCGTAACAAATAAATGTGAGCAGTGGCATAAAAGAATCAAGGAGACACCCCCGGACATCATAGCAGTCAGAGAAACGAAACTCACCAGGATGATAACGGACACAATCTTCTCACCCGGATATCAGATTCAGAAAAAAAGATAGAGGAAGCAGGTGGGAGAAGATGCACTGGTCATTAAAAACCAATGGGGATTTGAGGAAATGGAAAGGATCTAAGGTGATAATTACAGTGATGTACAATCCACCTTAAAACTGCAGGAGGCCAAGAGAAGAATATGAAGAGACACAGAGTGTGAGGGAAAAGTTCAATAGATAGGAGTAGCGATATAGTAACGATAATTTCATTGCCGGCTACTAGTTAAGGTAGGGTAAGTCAAGCTCCCGTTTTTCCCGCCTTTTTCCCCCTCCCTGAAAGTGATAGTTTGACTGCCGGCTGCTTGTTAAGGTAGGGTCAGTCTAGCTCCCACTATCCCTTCCCCTCCCTCTTCCCCCCCCCCGAAAGGTGACGTGTGGGGCTCTGGTCAAACAGTAAATCACTCGACTCACAGCTCCCAACACTACTGTAAGTACATGCCTGCCTTGTATTCTAGTGGATTTATTGGTTAAAAGCTTCACTTTTGACCATTAATAAACTTAGTCCTTTCAGTCTTGCTCTAGGTTGACTGTTGTAATAATCACCACGTCTTTTGAGTATTGTACTTGTCATGGAGAGTGATTATTTAAGCAGTTGGTAACCTGTCTATCTTTTCAGCTTGGGTGACAGTGAGGGTCACCTGTCAATCAACGAGAAGAACAGGAGACGGACTAACGTCCTGGAGACGTCCCATTTTGGATCTAAGTACCTGTGCACCTGTATGAAATTGCAGGACGTAACCCCACATCATTGCAGCGGTAAAGAACCTGCTTTCCTGTCATCGGGATATTATACTCAAGGCTCTATCTACTGTGAAGAACTAGCCAGTGGGTCGTAACCAACACCTGCGACCCCCCCCCCCATCATCAGCAACGGCTACGATTTCAACAACACAGTGCCACCAACACCAGACACCCCTATACCTATTAGCGTTGAATTAAGTTATCATTTATATTTTTCATTTTTCATTTTCTTTAATGTAGGATTAATATTTCATATTTAAGTGTTTTATATTTTAAATTTCTATATAATAAAGTGTTTATGTTTGTCTGTTATTATTTCTTTTTCTATTCACTAATTTTCCTGAGGAGGAACCAGCCTTGGTAATACTGTCTGAAGTTGTTACAGGGCTGAGTAAGCCTTCACACAGAGCAATGGTAGACACACTAGCTGAGGTGGCCAGAAGAGCTAACCTGGGTACAGCAAAGTTACTAGTTATGGGTGATTTCAATCACAGGAAGATTGAAAACCTGGAGCCACATCGGGGGTCCTGAAACAGGGAGAGCCAAGATGATGGATGTGGTACTGAAAAACATCATGCATCAACATGTTAGAGACACTACCAGAGAGAGAGATGAGGATGAACCAGCAAGATTGAGCCTCGTATTCACCTTGAGTTGCTCAGACATTGAGGACATCACATATGAAAAGCCCCTCCGACCTAGTGATCAACTGGTTGTGAGTTTTGCATAGATAGTTACATGTGGAGAGGGTAACAGGAGCAGGAAGAGAAAAGCCAAACTACAAAAGGGGAGACTACACAGGTATGAGGAACTTCCTGCAAGTGGTTTAGTGGGAAAGAGAATTGGCATGAAAATCAGTAAACGAAATGACGGATTGTGTGACAACAAAATGCAAGAACACAATGGAGAGGTTTGTTCCCAAGGGCAACAGAAACAGTAGGAAGACCAGAACGAATGCTTGGTTCACCCAGAGGTGTAGGGAGGCAAAAACTAAGTGTGCTAGAGAATGGAAAAAGTACAGAAGACAAAGTACCCAGGAAAGTAATGATATTAATCGAAGAGCCAGAAACGAGTATGCACAGATAAGGAGGAGACCCAGTGGCTTGATGTGGCTGTTGTACAGCCACATCAGGAGGAAAACAACAGTCAAGGACCAGGTAATCAGGTTGACGAAAGAAGGGGAGCTCACAAGAAACGACCAAGAAGTATGTGTTAAGCTAAACATGAGATTTAAAGAAGTATTTACAGTAGGACAGGAAGAACTCCGGGAAGTCAGAAAAAAGGGGTACACCAAAAAGAGATATTCCATCAAGTACTGGATGAAATACAAACAACCGAAGAGGTAGTGAAGCTGTTAATTCAACTTGATACTACAAATGCGGTGGGACCAGACATTTCTCCATGGGTCCTTAGAGAGGGAGTAGAGATGCCTTGTGTGCCAAAACAACAATCTTCAACACATCTATTGAAACTGGGCATCTACCTGAGGTATGGAAAATGGCAAATGTAGTCCCAGTTTTTAAGAAAGGGTCAGACACGAGACATTAAACTACAGACCAGTGTCACTGACATGTACAGTACGCAAAGTCATGAAGAAGATTATCACGAGAAGAGTGTTGGAGCACCTAAAAAGGAACAAACTTATTAACGTGATCTAGCACGGTTTCAGGGAATTCCAGTGTCACTAACCTACCGGAGAGAGAGAGGGATAGATTGCATTTTCCTGGACTGCAAGAAGGCCTTCAACACAGAGTATCTGGCACGCATACACACACGTAGAGTAAACTCTGTTGCATGTATGCGCTGAGAGACACTTACCTCTAGACGTATACACTGAAAGATATAAACCTCCCATTGTAATGTGTTCTTATGGCTCTAAAAGTGAAGGATGAAGTGAAAAAGCTGGAAGAAGCAATAAAAAAAAATAAAAAAGCACACAAATGGCACTATAGTAATGAAAAAAGGAAGAGTAGAGAGATCTGTAGTGAGATGCTCTCAGGAAGACGGAGAGGCAAAGGAAGTGATAAAGGTAATAGCAAGGGGGAAATAGTGAAGATAGACAAAGACATTCTGGTAGGAAAAAAAGAAGTTGCTAATGATATGATGGATTCCAGGACGCTGTCGGGGTATGAGGAACCAGAAGATGGGAAGAGAAAAAATGGAAGATTGTATCTATCATTGGGTACAAAGCAGAATCTCGAGGTGCTGTCGTGGGAACGTCCGATCAAGCTAACCTTTGAAAAAAACATTACGAGAAAAAAAATGATCCTGAGATAGAAAGGAAGACTGAAAACACATATCACATTATCATTTATTTTGACAGGGGCAGGATGGTGCTGGAATAACTCAGGGAGTATATAAAGAAGAGAGGGAGGCGGGAAGGATCACTCAGCCCCAAAGACCCCTCCTGGTCCACCCACTGCTCCATTCTGAGTTAGCCCATCTAGAGACCCTCCCTCACGACCCTAACACTTTCACCACACCCTCTTCCCTCCCCCCTCGTATCTACAACAGCTACATATCAGTCCCAGTTCTACCTACTCACTCCGGGCAGATGCTCAACTAACAGAAAGACTAGACCACAACAAGCAGAACTCGGTGAAGAAAAGAAAGTTCATAAATGCCGACGAAATGCCGAACAGAAATGATTGTCTAGAACGGAGAGCAGAGTGCAGAAAATAGTAGGTCAGGCTATTGATACTCCTCTAACATCCAGCCTGTTTCTGGTTGTGTAACAGATTTCGTTAATATTAACAGTTGTGGTCCAATTATCCACAGGAAAGACCTACATGTTATTTGGGAATACATCTTAGTATAAAAAAAAGTAATTCTTATAGAGCAAGACAAAAAGGGGGAAAATTCGTAGGAATATACCATGACTGCAACCTGAAATTCAACATTTACATCCAATATATATCTAAGAAAATTTGAAAATCAGAGCATTCTATCAAAAATACGCCATGTTCCTTAAGCAACATTAGTTCCTCTGCATTACTTACCATTTTATTCCTTATGGAATCTCTGCTTGATGACCTACAACATACCACTTACAATCTATTGTGACTCAACTGAAATCGGCTATTAGAATAATCGCTCATTCAGGTCGCCTTACAAAACATTCACACCTACTGTGCCTTCTATATAAACAAGATATTCAAAACTTCACTCTAAGTAAGAATGATCAACTTCTAAGAAAGTAATTAAGTTTTTATGTCGGTAAATGAGTAATTAAGTATAAAAGCAAGAGTAAGTTTTATATAAGCTGAGTGTTCATAACACATTTTTTTAAATAGTCATGAAGGCAGACAGAGGTATTAGGTACATACAAGAATATGATCAGAAGAGACATTCTCCAATTATTTCACAATAAGTGATTTGGTTAATAAAATCGGCTAACATCAACAACCTGTTTCCTCTGGGGGAAAACCCACTAGCACTAAAAGTTTAAAGTTGAACAGAAGATACATTTTCCACTTAATACACAGGATCCTACACAAGGATTTACGTACAAAGCCTACACCCTTTAAATGGTCCAACTATTTCGTATGGTGTGTCACCTCTTGAAGAGTGTTGTCATATTCACAGTCGTCGTAAATTAATTACAGGAAAGTGTTAATCTCCACGAAGTCATATACAGCATGTGGAATGAGACACATCCAGTTTTGATTCCAGTTCCTTGGAAAATTAGCCTATCTCCAGCATCAAAGTAAAATAATTCAATAATGTAAAATAATCCTATTCCATTTCGAGATTAAAAGTGGCATTTAACACTATCATATATAACAACCTTCTTCTGTGAGGGATATGCTATAAATCTTGAAATTTTGAAACAGATCAGAGGAGTCTGTCTTTAGTTATAAGCTTGTGAAAGGAGGGGGAGGGGGAGTGTGTTAAGGAATTGGACCCGACTTATAACTCCTTGGAACGAATCTGAATGTTTCCAATTTGCCCAGGATCCATTAAACTCCTACAAGATTGGCGCTTTGCCATGAATGTAATGGTGAGGTTGATGATGATGATAGTGATGATGATGATGATAGTGATGATGATGATAGTGATGATGATGATTATAGTGATGATAACTGTCTTCCGATATCACACGGAAAGAAAATTTAAAAATTATCTATATGACACTGCATAAAACACGAATTTTTATTTCCAGTTTGTCAATATAAAATTCTGTAAATTCTTGTTTAAAAAACTAATATTTGATATTGATATAAAAAAATCCACCTTAATAAAACTGGCAAAAAATAGCAAATTTGCATTCACACACATTAATATTAATAGACAAATATTTTTAATTAAGATTCGCAGTATTTAGAGTTTGAAGTCAATTACAAGAGACATTTCCTAGTTATTACACAGAAAACAATTTACTTAATAAAATCGGCAAATTGAAATGTATCCAAGTCAAACTAAGTTATAGGTTTCGTTTTAACATAGTCCACCAAAGGTAAATGTTTTCAAGATTATTAGTAAATGTTTTCTCCAGTAATTGATCTCTTTTCAATTTCTTTAACTATTTCAGTAAAATTTAAAATTTGCTCGAATTCGAAGTAAATTTATTGGTTATCATCCTTGTAAAATACATCGTCAGTGTTATTTTGAAGCCAGTCGAAAGAAGGATGCTTTATTTAATGAATAAAATGAATATTACTATTTACTCAATGAAATTTGGAAATTGGGACTTACACGCATATATGCAAAAGCAGCGTGAGCCTGGCGGTCAGGTAGCCACTCCAGTAGTTTAAGTTTAAAACCGATTAGAGATTCGTTCTTCATTTAATACACGGATTCCAACGATTCCAACGATTCTAGCAAATTCGCCTCCACTTAGTCAAAACCTAAGATGCATCAGGTATTTAATATTGAAGCCGTTTAGAAGATGTAAACTAAAATGATCAAATATGCATCTACACACTAGAATATTATCCTCGCCATGATCAAATAATAAGGTGCCTTTTACGAAATTTTGAAGCTACGCCACTGAGCGTTTTAGAAGTTATCCAAGTTCCTCCAGGATGCTGAGAATGAGTTCAAGTTCCTTAGTCACAGGGGATGTGATCATGTCAATTGTTCCAAGAAAAATGGTCCTATTTACTGTAAACAAGCGCTGGAAATTTGAAGCCGATTAACTGAAGCGTTCTCGAGTCGTTAGAGAAATGAAAATGAAAAGTTGAAGAAAGTACAAAAAAAGCAACAAATTAGGTAACCCCTTCTAGGTACCCTTTCCCTGATACCTAAAGACTGTAATATTTTGACTCCCAGCTGGAATCCTCATCAGGAGAGGCTTCAATGAGGCGTCTCTGTCACACCCACAAGACGCAGGAGGATGAATATTCCGGATCTCACGCTCGAATGCTCCAAAATTTCTATGCAAATTGTTTTAGCAGTAGCATATTGTGTGGCAGCGTCTGGTCATGATTCATCAGCAGCTAGTTCATGTACGACTCCTAACCCTCATCTCTCCTCTCTGTAGCAGTCGTAGAGGCAGCAACTGTACTAGACTTGCGTCTCCATCTGCAAACGACCGATAATGTGACTCTACCTCCCCCCACACACACACACTGTTCTCCGTTTCCTGCCATATAAATCGTGAGCCCCAAGAAGGGTTTTTGCCGACCTTCGTGAATCACTTAGGACGATCTCCTGTCACTTGCTTCCTGCTCCTGTCACTCCCGGTCGGCAAGACATGCAAAGTGAGACACGGAAAAGGTGTGGAAGATTGATACAATCTCTCTCTCTCTGTGCGTGTGTGTATGTGTGTGTGTGTGTGTGTGTGTGTGTATTCATCTATTTGTTGTTGCAGGCGTAGATTCACAGCTCCTGGCCCCGTGATTTTGATAATTTATATGAAGAACTAGACTGGTGTGTGTGTATGGGTGTTTGAATGTGTGTGTTTGTGTGTGAGTGTGGTTTTGTAAATAACGGGATTTTGATGACCGATTTTTTCCTCACAAACTAGATCTGATTTCCATTATGTGATTGCAGTTCTTAACTTAATTGTATTGAATACCTTCGTTTGAGATATAAAGTTACTCACCAGTCTAGTTCTTCAGATAAATTATCTTAGCTGTCAATACATTCATTAAAACTTAAATTTTGTAACAGTAAGCGGAGACATAGTCGCAGTGTTCTATATACTCAAAACAGACTATGTGAAAGGGGTGGAATCAGGACGAGGGCAAACTCATAGAAACTAAACAAATAAATGTGCCATTGAGATATATAAGGAAAGGGGTAACGTACGAGGGGAGAAAGTAGTGGAGAATAATTCTAAGCAATAATTTAAGTGTAAATAAGTCAAAACCCACAGGATTAGTGATGAGATATTTCTACTGATTTATTATGAAGAATGAGCCAAGAGCTTGAGCAGAATATTACACACAACATACAGTGTGCTCAAATAGATAGCACTTATTAAAACGCGAAACCCATAATTACATCGAGACTGTATTAAGTATTAGTAGTATAAGTATAAGTAGTAAGTAGTATAAGTATTAAGTATAAGTAGTAGTCAGTAAGCCATTAAATTAAATCTGCCCATAATGCCTAGGCATGATAGAGGCTCTCTTTGCACTGCAACTTATTATTGTAAATACATAATCTCAATGTACTAGGAAATGTACAAATAACAAAATTTACTTTGTTATAGCAACCGTGAGTGAAGGACTACAAAACCTGACTTAATGCTAGAAGACGACAGACCAGGTTGAGACGTGGCACTGATTGTCAAAGTCCTCGAGGGACTAGAGAAAGTAAACAGTCTGTTATGAGGTGAAAACCTGCTAAATAAGATGAAACAAAAAGATATCAAGATACTTGCTTAGTATTGGCGAAACAAAATAGATGAAGACAATCTATTTACATAGTATGGCTGGGACAAATTAATGAGGGAATAATAATATATGAGATAAAATCAGAGGCCATGCATCGACCCAAGGATACGCAGCTAGCTAGGTGTCCACAGGTTCCTCCATCTGCGAAGGTCAAGGCATTGGCTTAAACCGGTGGGAGAATTTGACCTCCCTCGCATGGGCCAGTAGGCCTGCTGCAGTGTTCCTTCTTTCTTATGTTTTTATGTTATGTTCTTATGCATGCTCACGAGTGCAGACTCTAGTGAATTTGTGTAGACAGGTCTATGTTAAGAGTGACCAAGCATTAGTTAGAGAACGATAGATTCTATAAACATTAACATTAGCAAAATAAAAGAAAATCAATTAAAGAAAAGATCAGCAAAGGAAAATAATCTTGTAGAGTATTATGAGAGTTGATGATGGCAGGTTTGACGGTTCCCTCCCAGTTGAGTAATGTCATAAAACTAGTCAGTAAACGGGATCAGAAAGAAAGATGTCTTAAAAGTGACGCATACTTCATAAGGCCTGACGAGAAACGGAATCGAGTCGTAGGAAGAGTGAAACAAAAATAGAAAATAAATAGCAGTGGATGGAAGTTATGTGAGGGATGTAATCCTACCAGATACCTATAAATCAAGTTCTTTACCCTACAAGACTTCAGAGGACGATAACTCACTTATTTGGAAAACTAGTGTCCGTATTTTAGCACTAAATTTAAACTCCAGCTTGCCATTCTGAAATTTCAAGCTAGAATTTAGTGGGGATCAGGTATGTGAACTAAAAGCATCTCAAGCCTAACCAGCCTGTGAGTAGTATTGAGATAAAGTACTGGCTGATAAAGTTGCGATACTTCTGATGTCAAGGATAGGAATTTATCCTCGCTAACTTCATAATTCTGTCAATGGTTGTATTGTCTATTGCCACAGTTGATTTACGTTGATTTATTGTACGTTAACATTCATGATTACACTAGAGATCAACACAATTAAAGGTATAATAAGAACTCGTAATCAGGTATATACGAAAGGGGAGCATGTGGGCAATTTTCCGCGCGCGCTCAACCAAAAATCGAAAAATTATGGAAATTGAGTTATATATACCAAAAAATAGCTTAACTCTTTGGCAACACAATGGTACAAGAATCAATGTTCTAAGACATTTCTACAAGAAATTATAGTCATTTATATCAGGTATGGTAACGACGATGTAGGTAGCGCGTCTGTTCTCAACCCAAGTATTTTTTGGAATTTTTTCCTTGTTTTTTATTGCTTTTTCTTTGCATTATTCTTTCTAATATAATAATTTATTATTTGGCATCATATAAGAGTAAGTGGAGCTTATCAATAGACGTCTAGCCTATCAGGAAGCACCTAGGTACACTCGGCAGTGCTCCCTCTCCAGATGGTGCCAGGTGAAATCACTTCATTATTACGTTTATATCAGCTTATATATCAACTATACGGCTTATTTATCTATCAGAATTGATCTAATATGATATAATAAACACTATAAATAACAAACAAACATGTTATATACTCTAGACTGAATAAAATAGGCCATAATAGAGCGAGAGTCCACCAGCAATATTTCGATATAAATGTGTTACTCCTCGTCTCCTTGTTCTATTGTTTGGTATGTGAGTGATAGAAAACGGTGTTTTGAAGAGGATAACTGCACTAGAACATCAGTTTACTAAGAAATACACCAAACAAAAACCCGATTTCCGCGCAAAAAAAAATTTTTTTGAGACGGTAGGCCTGCCGACGTTTTTTAGGACTATATCTCGGAAGTAACTTTTTCACATATTTCGCTAAAGTACACCATTATTAATGATTGTATTGAAATGATTTTCACTGACAATATAAAACAAAGTGTGTTTGAAAATGTGATGATTCTTTTTTTGGAATATATCAAATATTTTTGATTTTGTGGGAGGTAAAAGGCAGATATTTTGGTGAATGCAAAAAAGTCTATCAAATGTATTTTTTTTTCCATGATAATAAGATATATTAGATGAAACATGTGCATCACAAATTAGTGTCAGATGTATTCTAACGGTTGGGATTGTCGGAAGTGCCACTCGAAGTGCCATTTTGTCATACTTTGCTGCCATATATGAAGTCACTGAAATATTTTTTTTCTCTGTTGTTTGTTGGCCAATCATACTGAAACTTTGTCACATTCTTCTACATATGAACCTCTAAATGTACACCAAAAATAAAAAAAATTGGTTGAAAAATAAAAGAGTTGGCAAAATTAGGGGGGGTACCCTTAAACTAGAGAGTCAGATAATGTCATTATAATTATTCTATTCGTCAGTAACTTATGAACAATATTAAAGAAAATAAATCTCGGAGGAAATAAACTCTGGAATGTCGGTCACTTTTACTGATGATTGTTCCTCAGCTTTACTGATGGTTGTTTCTCAGCTTTACTGATGGTTGTTTCTCAGCTTTACTGATGGTTGTTTCTCAGCTTTACTGATGGTTGTTTCTCAGCTTTACTGATGGTTGTTTCTCAGCTTTACTGATGATTGTTCCTCAGCTTTACTGATGGTTGTTTCTCAGCTTTACTGATGGTTGTTTCTCAGCTTTACTGATGGTTGTTTCTCAGCTTTACTGATGATTGTTCCTCAGCTTTTCTGTTGATTGTTTCTCAGCTTTACTGATGATTGTTCCTCAGCTTTACTGATGATTGTTCCTCAGCTTTACTGATGATTGTTCCTCAGCTTTACTGATGGTTGTTTCTCAGCTTTACTGATGATTGTTCCTCAGCTTTACTGATGATTGTTTCTCAGCTTTACTGATGATTGTTTCTCAGCTTTACTGATGATTGTTCCTCAGCTTTTCTGTTGATTGTTTCTCAGCTTTACTGATGATTGTTCCTCAGCTTTACTGATGATTGTTTCTCAGCTTTACTGATGATTGTTCCTCAGCTTTACTGATTCTTTCTCAGCTTTACTGATGATTGTTTCTCAGGTTTACTGATGATTGCTCCTCAGCTTTACTGATGATTGTTTCTCAGCTTTACTGATTGTTTCTCAGCTTTACTGATTGTTTCTCAGCTTTACTGATTGTTTCTCAGCTTTACTGATGATTGTTTCTCAGCTTTACTGATGATTGTTCCTCAGTTTTATTGACGATTGTTCCTCAGCTTTACTGATGATTGTTCCTCAGCTTTATGGATGACTGTTCCTCAGCTTTACTGATGACTGTTCCTCAACTTTACTGATGATCATTCCTCAGCTTTACTGATGATTATTCCTCAGCTTTACTGATGATTGTTCCTCAGCTTTACTGATGATTGTTCCTCAGCTTTACTGATGATTATTCCTCAGCTTTACCTATGATTGTTCCTCAGCTCTGCCTGTAATTGTCCCTCAGCTTTACCAATGATTGTCCCTCTGCTTTACCTCTGATTTTTCCTCAGCTTTACCTATGATTGTCTCTCTCCCCTTCCCCCACAGACAGACTCTCGTGCCGATCTGTGGTATATTTTTCCTCTCTGGCTGAGAAAGATACATGTGCAACAGATGGTGTCTCTATTGATGAGACGTTTCGTCTAATTTGCAAACATCTTCAGTCGATAAAGAGAAAAGTTAAGAGAAGTAGTGGAGTTGTAGATTTGAAGTGGTCAGTTCTGCCTTGAAGAAGTAAATTAGTGGCCAGTCTTTAAGTCCATTTTCCAAAATTACTTATTGAAGGCCCAGGGACTGATCAGGTTACATTTACTTCTCCACTACTTTTGTAGTCGCCATTGTATTTCGACCGAAGAAGCCTGCTGAGCAGGCGACACATCTCGTCAATAAATAAACCGAAATAATGTAAATATGTCTGGTCGGTAATTAAGCCGTTGAAGTAATTATGCTTTGTCCTTGTACGCTGCTACAGATCTTGTTCACATGTTCATCGCTGCTACAGATCTTGTTCACATGTTCATCGCTGCTACAGATCTTGTTCACATGTTCATCGCTGCTACAGATCTTGTTCACATGTTCATCGCTGCTACAGATCTTGTTCACATGTTCATCGCTGCTACTGATCTTGTTCACATGTTCATCGCTGCTACAGATCTTGTTCACATGTTCATCGCTGCTACAGATCTTGTTCACATGTTCATCACTGCTACAGATCTTGTTCACATGTTCATCGCTGTTACTGATCTTGTTCACATGTTCATCGCTGCTACAGATCTTGTTCACATGTTCATCGCTGCTACAGATCTTGTTCACATGTTCATCGCTGCTACAGATCTTGTTCACATGTTCATCGCTGCTACTGATCTTGTTCACATGTTCATCGCTGCTACAGATCTTGTTCACATGTTCATCGCTGCTACAGATCTTGTTCACATGTTCATCGCTGCTACAGATCTTGTTCACATGTTCATCGCTGCTACAGATCTTGTTCACATGTTCATCGCTGCTACTGATCTTGTTCACATGTTCATCGCTGCTACAGATCTTGTTCACATGTTCATCGCTGCTACAGATCTTGTTCACATGTTCATCACTGCTACAGATCTTGTTCACATGTTCATCGCTGTTACTGATCTTGTTCACATGTTCATCGCTGCTACAGATCTTGTTCACATGTTCATCGCTGCTACAGATCTTGTTCACATGTTCATCGCTGCTACAGATCTTGTTCACATGTTCATCGCTGCTACTGATCTTGTTCACATGTTCATCGCTGCTACAGATCTTGTTCACATGTTCATCGCTGCTACTGATCTTGTTCACATGTTCATCGCTGCTACAGATCTTGTTCACATGTTCATCGCTGCTACAGATCTTGTTCACATGTTCATCGCTGCTACAGATCTTGTTCACATGTTCATCGCTGCTACAGATCTTGTTCACATGTTCATCGCTGCTACTGATCTTGTTCACATGTTCATCGCTGCTACTGATCTTGTTCACATGTTCATCGCTGCTACTGATCTTGTTCACATGTTCATCGCTGCTACTGATCTTGTTCACATGTTCATCGCTGCTACTGATCTTGTTCACATGTTCATCGCTGCTACAGATCTTGTTCACATGTTCATCGCTGCTACAGATCTTGTTCACATGTTCATCGCTGCTACTGATCTTGTTCACATGTTCATCGCTGCTACAGATCTTGTTCACATGTTCATCGCTGCTACTGATCTTGTTCACATGTTCATCGCTGCTACAGATCTTGTTCACATGTTCATCGCTGCTTCAGATCTTGTTCACATGTTCATCGCTGCTACAGATCTTGTTCACATGTTCATCGCTGTTACTGATCTTGTTCACATGTTCATCGCTGCTACAGATCTTGTTCACATGTTCATCGCTGCTACTGATCTTGTTCACATGTTCATCGCTGCTACAGATCTTGTTCACATGTTCATCGCTGCTACAGATCTTGTTCACATGTTCATCGCTGCTACTGATCTTGTTCACATGTTCATCACTGCTACAGATCTTGTTCACATGTTCATCGCTGCTACTGATCTTGTTCACATGTTCATCGCTGCTACAGATCTTGTTCACATGTTCATCGCTGCTACAGATCTTGTTCACATGTTCATCGACCTGTGTATTCCCAGCTTCTTTAAGAGGCACGTGAGTTTCCCTGTGTTGCACAGGTCTGAGCTTTGCTAGATTCTAGATAGTAATTATAGTCGAGGTGGACTATAGGGGAAAAATGACATTATTAGAAGCCAGGGGGACTGTCGTTCCCCTTAAATGCTTTGCTTTTGAAGACCAGCACCGTCATCTCCCTTATCCCTCCTGATCGATAAGACACACGTGCAACATTTAAGTTTCTTCATTCCTAAACGTTTCCCCTACACAGTAGGCTTTTTCAGTGGAGTAGTAATAGAGGCAGGATACAGAGGCAGCAAAAGCAGCAGATATATAAAGACGATGCTTTCAGTTCACAACTTTAGACGACGTAATTTTGAAGTGGTCAGTCCCTCAGCCTGGAGAAGAGTTCTGCTCCAGAGTCTGGAACAATGTGAAGCTGAAGCGAGGTTAGCTTAGGACAGGTAAGATTCGCCAGGA
Source organism: Cherax quadricarinatus (assembly GCF_038502225.1). Classification (NCBI taxonomy): domain Eukaryota; kingdom Metazoa; phylum Arthropoda; class Malacostraca; order Decapoda; family Parastacidae; genus Cherax; species Cherax quadricarinatus. The sequence continues at coordinate 301,869 of NW_027195126.1, read as the reverse complement.
AACTGGATAAATGTTTCCTGACGCGGGACTTACTGAAGCGACATAATGGAGACTTATATACTGTCAAGGTGAGGCAGAGAAAATCTTAGCGACAGATCCACTAGAAGAAAGAAGATATTCACTGAGAGGCAGTTTAGCAAATCCTACTCCTCTCACTGCTACAAACTTACCCAGTAGATTTTGCTGCACTGCCTCTCACTGAATACATTCTTTCTTCTAGTGGGTCTCGCCTCTTCTGTTAAGGTATTTAAGTCTCCATTATCTTGCTTCAGCGTCCCATTGTTCCAGACTATAGAGCATAAACCTTCTCCAGGTTGAGGGACTGACCACCTCAAAACTACGTCTTCTAAGGTTATGGACTGATTACATCGTCTTTACATCTCTTGCTTCTGCTGTCTCCTCTGTATTCGACTGAAGAAACTATTGTGTAGGTGAATCGCTTCAGAATAAGATATTTAACTGTTGCACATGTCTCTTTCTTATCAACATGTCGGTACTGTATGTCATTATAGTCACACTTATCCCTCCAGTTGGGGAGCCTCAGTGTGGAGAAGAATACTGTGTGACCGTCATGAGGAACGTCGATTTTGACATCAACGAACTGATAGCTCCCAAAAATACTATTGAACATAATGTTTTTTTTTCTCACGGAAAAACTCATTTAGTTCTTGCTACCTGTATTTGAATTTCGAATTCTGTATTGCTGTGATCATTTTTCTCATCAGTTGAGGGAATCTTGCACTTTCGGTTGCTGAAATAAAAATTGACTGGCACCTTTTTGAAGCATGGACTCTGGATACCTTTACTCCTGGGGCATTTTCAGATATGCAGGTAGCTTATGACTATCTAGTGAGAGACATGGGCGGTAAAGCCTGGAGTTCCTTTGTAGATATGTTCGCTGCCCCATTCTCTGGTTCTGTAATGGAACAGGAACTGTGAGAACGAGAAGAGGATAAGTCACTGCTTACCACAGGCACCGAGATCGTTGTTCTCTTGTTAATAAGATTGTCTTGGCTTGCTTTGTGGTGAGAGTGAATTCCATTACTGCTACGTACCCAGGGTAAGCTTGATGAAAAATCCACAAATTTATAGGCAAACACTCCACTAAATTGCTACGTTACCTACTCTACCGTGATCATACGGTGGTTAACGTCCGCTGCGGTAGCTAAATCCCCCTGAAGAATTGTTCTCTGTTGCTATCGTCAAGGCCACGAGACGGAGGTGACTACACCTCAGCCTTCGGCATGGATCAAGGGACTGTTGCCTTATTAGCATTTCGATACATATTTCTGGGAAATGATTAGGTGCATAACATGTTTTCTGTTTGAGAGACACGTCATTTAATAATGATGTGTTGCTTAAACGGAGCTTTATGAAGTTATTTAGAAATCACATCAAATCTTCCACTTACAGGACATCCTATTATGTGACTTGTGTTGCTTGGTGGATGAAAATAGTCACTTGCTGGCAGGAGACATAAGAAATTCAGGTCTATCATCCAACATATTCATTTTGATGTTCAGACCATTACTGGTCATAAACTATTTCAAAGTAAACCAGCAGAACAAGAATGACAGGCTACAGCGAGAGAAATATGGTAAAAACTTCTATTACTAGTTTCGTTTATGTGTTAGACCGAATTGACTGTAAGGAGAATGATTCCAAATTGCATGAACATTCTATTAAAAACGCAAGGAAGTCAAGTCGGGAAATGGCACTACCACTGCAAGATGATTAGCTCACAGGCAAAGTTGGTTTGACAGGTGGAGTGTCGGTTAAGCAGCTGTGTACGCATGTTCAACTTCACAGATCTTTACGAAGATGATGCAACTTACCATTAAATCCATGGTGATCAAATCATTGTGAATAAAAGTAGGCTTAAGTCAGATCTCCTGCCTCCGCCAAGTGACAGATGAACCAATTTGTGTTGGGAATGTGGGCCAGCGGACAACTAACAGGAACAGCCTGGTTAAACAATGATGAAGATTTAGACACATGTGCAACATCTGGATATCTTTTTGTAGACGTTTCACAGTCCAGTGGCTTTATCAATAGAGATTCTACTGGTTTTAATTATGTCCTAGAATTTGTACTGATAAAGCCACTGGATGGCGAAACGTTGCACATGTGTCTAAATCTTCATCTTGTCGGTATTGTATACCATTCTTGTACAACTGGTTAAACAGTCATTGATTAAGAAAGCCTGGCCAGAGACCGAGCTTCGAGGGTAGGACAACCCTCTATATCAGTGGCACAAGTATATTTTGGATGTATTCGACTTCCGAGAAGACCAAAGACACGACATGAAGATTGAACATTCCAAATTATCAACACTGCCTGAGACTGTGAGATCGGCTGTGTTGATTTCTCTTGCGGTTTCTGAATTACAGCAAATTTATATGGTGAGATGTCGGCATTTGCTAATGTCTGGCTTTTCAAGGGGATTCCGTGATTGAATAAGTGGTATAGAAAACTAAGTTGGTATATGAATCACTTGTGCAGCATTAGGATATATCTATTCTGGAAAAGCTTCACCAGCCAGTGCTTTCTTTAGACCAATGTTGTTTCTTCAGACCATTGTTGTTTCGCCAGCCATTGGCTGGCGAAACGTTTTCAGAACAAAAATTTCCAAATGTTGCAGAAGTGTCTCATTTATCAACAGGTTCCTTGCTGTACGAGAATGGTATACAATACCGACAAGATGAAACTAAGACACATACGCAACATCTGGGTATCTTTACTGTAGACGTTTCGCCATCCAGTGGCTTTATCAATACAAATTCTAGGACATAACTTGAAGATAGTAGAACTATATACAGAAAATGAGGTAGTCACTCAACCTAGGAGTAGGTGCGAAGAGCACCGTAGTCGTTTAGATTCTGAAGCAGAAGCAAGGAGCCTGCCGCTTTTATACTAACGTCGGGTGGAAAGGGGACGTGTGGCAGACGAGGGCATAGTCACTGGTAGGCGGGATTCCCCAGTGGAAGCAGGTCCTACCCAAAGAGATTGGTAAGTTGAAGTCGTAGTTGTTGTAGTCGTGAAGGTTATGTACATGTTCTCAGAATCAAGACTCTATGTTGTTGCAGTGTCTGACAAGTTGTACAAGAATGGTATACAATACCGACAAGTATAAAAGCGCCAGGCTCCTTGCTTCTGCTTCAGAATCTCCACGACTACGGTGCTCTTCGCACCAACTCCAAGGTTGAGGGACTGATTACCTCATCTTCTGTACATAGTTCTACTGTCTTCAAGATATGTCCTGGAATTTGTATTGATAAAGCCACTGGATGGCGAAACGTCTACAATAAAGATACCCAGATGTTGCGTGTCTTAGTTTCATCAGGTTCCTTGCTGCTGCTGAGGGGATCAATTCCTTGAATCGAGTCTGAAAACCTTTCAATTCATCCGCTGGTGCTATATGATCCCTATGAGTTTATCGCTCCCCCTCGTGTGTAATAATAATAAGGCTTCTCTCTGGCGAAACATCACCAGGAGGGTGTTCCACGGAGCACAGTTGAGAGCATAAACGTGCTTCCAGGCAGCCATGGATCATGGATGGAGTGGTGAGGCTGGTCCCTGCTAACGTAAAGGCCACTTTATATGTGAATGATCTTACTGTGTACAGCTCATCGTCCCCCACCAGGGGTGGCATGTTACCAACTGCAGAGACTATATAATATCTTGGGGTGAGTCGTGGGATGAGCCACGGGGTGAACCATGGGGTAAGCCACGGGGGAGAACTATGGGATGTACCACAGGGAGAGCTGTGGGATGAGCCACCATTATAGAAAACCATTTTCTCAACATGTCCTCATCTTGAATATTAAAATGATACACAATACCTGGAGGTTGGTAAGTATGACACATGTGCAACAGTTAGGTATCGTTATTCCGAAACGTTTCGCCCAAGAGTGTTGCTCCATAGTCTGGAACCAGATTATGGAGCAACACACTTTTTCAGGCTGAGGGACTGACCACCTCGAAACTACGTGTTCAAGGGTGATAGACTGATTACATCGTCTTTACATCTCAACTGCTTCTACTCACTCTTCCGTACTCGACTAAAGAAGCCTACTGTGTAGGCGAAACGTTTCGGAATCAAGATACCTAACTGTTGCACATGTGTCTTACTTACCACATCCTCATCTTCGTAAGTTAGTTATTCACTTAAACGATAATGGCCACAGAAGAGTACGACAAAATGCAACAAACTATCGGCGCTTTCTCACGTAACACAATAATAACATCACATGTAAACAAACAGCTTAAAAACCTATTTTTTTCTTATAATTTCCCTACAAATGTTTATGTAACCCTTCAAGATTAAAAACTCTTCTGCTGGTAAAAAATGACCAAATATAAAATTACAACAAGTGAAATATCAGGACGAGGTAATCATTATCTTTTTCAAGTGATAACAAAAACGGGACCAAATACGTGAACATCAAAATGGTATAAAATACCGACAGGTTGGTAGGTAAGACACATAGGCAACATTTAGGCAACTTTATTCCAAAACGTTTCGCCTACACAGTAGGCTTCTTCAGTCGAATACAGAAAGTAGGCAGGAACAGTAGAGATGTGAAGACGATGTAATCAGTCCATCACCCTTGAAGTCGTAGAATTTGAGGTTGTCAGTCCCTCAGCCTGGAGAAGTTCAGTTCCATAGTCAGGAACTATCTGAAGATCAAGCGACAGTGCGGAGACTTAAATACGACTTCAAGGGTGATGGACTGATTACATTGTCTTCACATCTTTACTGTTCCTGCCTACTTTCTGTATTAGACTGAAGAAGCCTACTGTGTAGGCGAAACGTTTCGGAATAAAGTTGCCTAAATGTTGCCTATGTGTCTTACCTATCAACCTGTCGGTATTTTATACCATTTTGATGTTCATCTTTTCAGACACTGGAACACATGGCCTCTTGGTACAGAAAACACCTTGGACAACCCTTTCAAGTGAGAACTGATGGATCTGAGAGGGACCTGACCTCTCAGTGGCTACATTCTCACTACTACTACTACTCTGCACCTCTCCTTCCGACAGTAGTCTCCGCACTGTCGCTTGATCTTCAGATAGTTCCTGACTATGGAACTGAACTTCTCCAGGCTGAGGGACTGACAACCTCAAATTCTACGACTTCAAGGGTGATGGACTGATTACATCTTCTTCACATCTCTACTGTTCCTGCCTACTTTCTGTATTCGACTGAAGAAGCCTACTGTGTAGGCGAAACGTTTCGGAATAAAGTTGCCTAAATGTTGCCTATGTGTCTTACCTACCAACCAAATACGTAAACACTGCAAATCACAGTCAGATAATCACTGTTGCCAAGAATTCGCATGGAATTCACAGATAAACAGCACAGAGAGGGAGTGGGTAGCGTTGAGTGGTGTTGGTGTCAGCGGGATTTCAACGTAGTGGCATACGCAAGGCAAGAATCCTCCGTCTCTCCCTTACTCACCCACACACGTCGAGCCCAGAGTGGACGCGAAAACTACAAAATTCCCCTCTGTCGTGCTGAAATAGACGTGATGAGCTGAAACAACAGCAACAGCATACAAATGATGCTAAACAAGTGACTTAGAACAGCATGGAATGCTGTGGAACCCAGGTGACACCGTTAAGATTTTCCGAGGAAATTAATCGAATTTGGGCCTGAATGTTGGTGTACTTATGTCTGGATGATGAGAGGTGCAGACACGACAACAAAATAACTTGTTGAGAGACTGATACTGTTTGTATGAGTCGATGCAGAAGGTAGTGACTTCATGACTTCATCTTCCTTCCTCCCTCTGGGCAAACACAACTGCTGCAAACACCTCATGCTACCCATGAGATGGCAGCACCAAATGTAAGAGTGGCCTGACGTGATTTATAAACCCAACAGGGCATGCATAATCACATGACCTAAAAGATATTTCCTATAAATACTGCAACATTGTGTAGAGATTATGTGGTAATAATATGCATTGTTTCCATAAAACTGGAAGGACAGGAGAGGGAAGGAAGGAATAAGAAAAAGGTAAAGGAATGCAGATAAGCGGTTGACCACATCAAAGTTACAACGCTCCAGTGGCGGAAACACATTATCGGATGGAGAAGGGGGTAGTGAGAGGTGGTGGTCATGGTGTTAGTAGTAGTGGTGGTGGTGCTGATGGTGGTTGTGGTGCTGATGGTGGTTGTGGTGATGTTGGTTGTGTTGGTGTTGGTGGTCATAGTTATTATTTTACTGGAAGAGGTGGTGATTAAATTAATTAAATGAAGAAAAAATAAAGAGAGAGAGAGAAATGAAGAAATGAATGAAGTGTGAGTGAGACGACCTGAGTGAAGACATCAGTGCTGTGAAAGCCAAAGAGGCAACCATAGCTAGCTGGACGACCCCAGAGCAAGAGACCGTACCACTTGGAAATCTTAAAACGTAGCTACTGAAGCAGACGAAGAAAATGAAGCAGGTGAGGACACTGCTCTTAAATAGACCATACAGAGAGATTTACCACTACTCTCTTCTTGAAAGAAGATTCTCGCCTCACTCCAATTCATTAAATGTTTGTAGTTATTGGCATTGTTGATATCAACGTAATAAACATATTTGTTTTCGCTTACGTGCGGGTCTAAATCCCTTTCCATTTCTTCATTGTAAATCTTATTGCAGTTTCCACCTGATATTATATACACAACAACCTTGATATAAACAAAACTGTTTCTTGTTTTGTATCTTACAAAATAGCCTCTCAGGTAGAGCTCTTGCAAATATTTCCTCAAAGTCTACAAAAGCACAATTCACAATCCATTTTTTTTTCTTAAAAATTTTTTGTAACTGTAGTAAATTTATAAATTTGATATACAGAAATTTTAGATAATGACTAACTTGTTTCTTGAAGAGAGATGTTAACTTAGAGGTATGAAACAACGGGTGTCAGGAGAGGTATGAAACAACGGGTGTCAGGAGAGGTATGAAACAACGGGTGTCAGGTAAAACTTCGTATGGAAATATTTATACGTATATGGAAAAGTAATTAATTTCTAGCCTGTGGAATCGGACATAAGTAGGATTGATTCAAGGAACTGGAGGATAACTCCAGTATTTTGGATCAAGATAATTTCTCCAACCTGAAGGAGAACAATTAATGGGATACAACACTTCGCTACTTACTGTATGTGCCTTTGATATTTTGGCAACAGTTCGTTTATTATTTCTATTTTTCTTTAAGTATAGATATCTTTATTGTACAGTTGTCTGAGGCACCAAACAATTATATACTAAATACTTTATTTCTGTTAGGTAAAAGGACACAAGAACAACTAATGTTTCATTTTACAGTGGCAACGTTTCGCTCTTCAGGAGCTTTGTTAAGCCGTAACGGCTTGACAAAGCTCCTGAAGAGCGAGACGTTGCTACAGTAAAATGTCACATTAATTGCACTTGTATCTTTTACCTAACATATTGTTGGTAATTGTACCAACATTATTACCATATTATTTCTATATCTGCGATTATCTCAGAATTAAGTACTGGTAGAATGAAAGGGGATAAAGCAGCTGCGACTGATGGGTTAAATACAGAAATTTTCAAAGCAGGTGGGGATATAGTTAGTGTTTTTATTTAATAATTGTATGGAAGCGGAGAAGATGGCTAGGGATTGGCAGAGAGCATCATGCATAGTTCCTTTGTATAAAGGCAAAGGGGCAAAAAGAAGTGTAAAATTTATAAGGGAATATGCCTATTGAGTATACCTGGTAAAGAGTATTATAGAATTATTACTTAAAGAATTAATAGTAAGACGGAGAGTAGGATAGCAGATCAACAAATAGGCTTTAGGAAGGGTATGGAGGGAGGTTGTAGACCAAGATAAACGTAAAGAGGTTTTCGTTGCATTTATGGATTTGGAAAAAAAGCTTATGATAGGGTGGATAGGAAAGCAATGTGGCAGAAATTGCAAGAGTTTATACGAAGATAGCGAGGCTCAGGTTAGAGTATGTAGGAGAGAGGGAGATTATTACCCAATAAAAGTAGGCCTTAGACAGGTATGTGTGATGTCACATGATTGTTCAATATATTTATAGATGGGGTTGTAAGAGAAGTGAATGTTCGGGTGTTGGCAAGAATTATGAGATTAAAAGATGAAGAATCTAACACAAAGTGTAAGTTGTCACAATTGCTTTTCGCTGATTATGAAGAGAAGTTGAAGAAGTTGGTGAACGTGCTTGGAAGGGTATGCAAATGAAGGAAATTGTTAGTGAACATAGGAAAGAGCAAGGTGATGAGGATAATAAAAAAATTAGGTAACGAAAGACTGGATATCAGATTGTAGGGAGAGAGTATGGAATGTATCCAGATATTTGGGAATGGACTTCTCAGCAGATAGGTCTATGAAAGACGAGGCGAATCATAGAACTGATGAAGGGAAAAAGGCGAGTGAAGGACTGAGGAGTCTGTGGACATTATCCATGGAAGCCAAGATAAGGATGTATGAGAGTATAGATGGTACCAACGCTCTTATATAGGTGTGAAGCATGGGTGGTGAATGTTGCAACAAGAAGGCTGGAGGCAGTGGAGACGTCTGGGGACAATGTGTGGTGTGAATATAATGCAAAGAATCCGTAGCTTGGAGATTAGAAGGAAATACAAGGTTTCTAAAAGTATTATCCTGAGGGCAGAGGAAGGGTTATTGAGATGGTTCGGATATTTAGAGAGAATGGAGCAAAACAGAATGACTTGGAGAGCATATAAATCTGCAGTGGAAGGAAGGCGGGGTAGAGGTCGTCCAAGGAAAGGTTGGAGGGAGGGGGTAAAGGAGGTTTTGTGTGCAAGGGGCTTGGACTTTCAGCAGGCGTGCTTGAACATGCTAGGAGTAGAGACGAACAATTTTTACGACTTGACGTGCAGTTAGAGTGAGAGCAAATTAAAATTTATGAAGGGATTCATGGAAACTGGCAGGCCGGACTTAAGTCCTGGAGGTGGGAAGTACGGTGCCTGTGCTCTGAAGGAGAGGTGTTGATGTGGTGCCGCCCAAACCTCAAGAAAAAGGAGAGGGGGAGCCTGAGAAATCTTAAACAGAGAAGTGATCTGGTAATCACAGATGCAGATAAAGGCTCTGAGATAGTAGTGTTTAAGGCGGAAAATTACAGAAAAGCAGGTATAAAGCATGTAATTAACACAGAAACATACCAGAAACTGAATAAACCAGAGCAGGTATTTTCTGAGATTAAGGATACAAGCAGAGAACTCATCCTTAGGTTATACAACAACGAAGGTCAAAAGGGATTTATGAATGTGCCACTAAGAGATTCTCTTCTTTCTTTTCAGTGAAAGATCCCCAGTATGTATTTTCTACCCAAGACACACAAGAGCTTGGATGAAGAACTGGGGACATTTAAGACAAGACCAGTATTGTCAGGGTGTGCAGCCCCAACAAGACCGGTTGATAAGATGATGACTGCAGTCCTTATGCCTTCACTTAAACTATTACCAGACAGGCTAAAGGACACTACACACTTTTTGCAGATCCTCGAGGAAGTGAGGAAGAAGGTGGGACAGGCAGCAGATAATCTGTGGCTAGTGTCCCTGGATATTGAATCCTTATACCCTTCTATCCCCCAACAGGAAGCAGCAGAAACAGTAGCAGAATTCTATGAAGAGAACTTGGAAAACATCAGAGAGGACCTGGCCCAATTAGGGATCAGGACGCCACCTTCTAAAACCATAGTTAAAGATTCACTGGTTCACATTATGAGAGATACCATTTTAAAATTTGATAATATAACATATAGACAGAGAACAGGGACGGCAATTGGGGCTTCAGTAAGTGTAGCAGTTGCTGAAATCTTCGTCCACTGTAAACTAGAATTGGGCAGACTAGAGAAAGCACCAGCTCTGGTTTTGTATAAACGTTACATAGATGACATTTTTTGCTTAATAGAAGGTGGGGAAGATACTATTCAAAGTTTAGTGGACTGGGCAAATAAGGCACACCCTTCACTCCGCTTTACACATGAATTTCACAATACTAATATTCCCTTTCTTGATACAATGGTCTACCTGAATAAAGAACGTTTCATCCACAGCAAGACATATTATAAGCCAGGGAATGCCCATCAGTATCTCTATTGGACGTCATCACACCCAAGGAGCCTGAAGCAGTCCCTACCTTACTCCCTAGCCTTGAGAGTCAAAAGAATCTGCAGTGAGGAGGAAGAATTCCAGACGTCAATTCAAGAGATGTGGGAATTCTTCAGGCCCTAACAGCAGCAGAGGAGAAACTGAGGCTCAAGGATTGGAAGGAGCTGTTGGAACCACAACAGAGGACTGAGAACGACAGAACAATCCTGACAGCACTATTTGATGAATCCTGGGCTCAAGAACTGAGGGACGAACTGAACCAACTTTGGACATGGATTGGAGAAGAATTCGAACAAGCTTCTTGGGCAGAATACTTCCCCAAACGTCCCCCAATGATTGCCTGGGAAAAAGATAGCTCGCTGAAGGACGACTTGATGAAGGCAGAATTTCCCAAGAAAAGCAAGACCAGGTCTCCACCAGACGACGTTTCAGCACAAGAAACAAGAGAAAACCAAACCTAACCTCTGAAAAATCGCCACAAGAGTGGGACTAGGAGATTGCTTTTCAACCAAGACACATGGGGATAGAGGACTGGATGAAGGACAACACACCACCATGACTGGCTGAGGATCTGGCACACAAATTGAGAAAAGAAAGCCTCTGGCAAAACAATGATGGAGTGAATGGTGATGAAAGTATTTCTTCTTTTTCAGGTCAGGTCTAAAAATAATTTGCTTCATTTGTTCTTACTTTTTTTTTAAATCTTTATTTTAAAATTTAAAAACTCTTTGTAGCGTATTTTTGTACTTTCCTGTGCATAAAATTAAATTAGCAGTGCACACTTATCTGCAACACTTTTCCTGTGACACTATTTATAATTTTTATTTTTAATTTGAAGGACAATACCCATGAAAGTTCTATAGTATCATATTCCCATATATAAACATTCAGTAAAAATAATCAAGAGAATCGGACACTTAACCATATATTTCGCAGAGATCCACCTGTACTTTAGTCTTCATATTACACGATGGACATAAATATGCTGACGAATCTCTTATGTCCGACTCTTTTTGTTGGAGATTATAATGCAAGACACAAAACATTGGAAACTTTAGCACTCATAATGATATACACTTTAGTAAACGTAATGGTGTGCACTTTAGTAAACGTAATGGTATACACTTTAGTAATCGTAATGGTATACACTTTAGTAAACGTAATGGTATACACTTTAGTAATCGTAATGGTATACAATTTAGTAATCATGATGGGAAACAACATTTTTGAATCTCAGTCATGATGATGTGCAAATTTTAGAAAACCTTGAACCTACACATATATGGAGGCATCCTTGATCTGTGTCTTTGCTTCAGGAATACCTTTGCCAGCTGTAAGTCTTCTATTGTAAGAGATATAACATCAGATCGATTTCCCAAGTCTAACACCCTATATATGGTAATACTGTCCTACCTTGTGGGTTTTTCAAATGGAAACACTTTTATGTTTCCCCTGACCAGCATAATAACATTGTTGCTCATGATACAGATAAAGATCCTAAAATCGCACACCTGCAATGTAGATGTTCGGTCAAACTGCCTTTACTGCTGCCAGGGAGTTTATAACAGAGCTTCGGCATAGAGACCAGGAAACATTTGTCAATGGTCTCAGTGCCCACACCCCACCTTAGCCGGGAATGAAGGAATATAAATAAAATAAAGAGTAACAGAACTGGTCCGATCAAGAATTATTACCCTCTATACAGGTTTACACAGAAAGGCCTCAAGCATTGGTTTTTACCTCATCCCCCTTCCTCCACCCCCCTCCTCCGGTGATGTTTTGCATATTAAATCCTGTGGTTTAGCATTCTTCTGCATGTATACATGCATAAAGTTATCACACCAACATATGTCCTCGTATCATGAAACATGCCTAGTTCCGCTAAGTGCATGATGCTTGTCGGATTGTTTGGAGAAGTGGTTAAGAGCGTCGTGAATTTTGACTTGCTTCCCACAAAGCAGGGTAGAACAACACCAGCTGGTCAGTGCTTGGGCTGCTACAACTAGATACGGCAATGTACGAATTACCACACAGACTTAATTAAAGGCCAAACATGACGTCAGGGTAAGACTGATTTGTTTGATGCTCAGCATGGAAAGTGACTGCAACATTCCCGTCACTAAATTTGAGCTTGATACTGCACTAGAGGTAAATTCGCCTATTTCCGCAAGTAATGTATTAAAGCATATAATACAACCCAGGAACAAAAAGGCCTCTTATCCTGGGTGTAAAAGGGAGCAAGGAGCAGAACAAACACACCTGAATGACTTTGAATTATATTTTCCTTCACAAGTGCGATTACAAGTATTTACAAGTGTGGACACTACATACAGTTGGAAATACATGTGTACAACACAGTAAATCAAGAGGCAAAGACACAGCCTGGAGACAGAATGGACAACCGTGTTCAACCAGCTCTAGAAGGAAAATGACAAGGGTGGAAACTTGAGTGGTGATCATGCCACCTCCACAATTGCCAGACCCACCTTCTCAATGGCTGAACCTAGAAATTGATCTGACGATGGGGCCCCATTTTCCGAATCTTAGCACCCGATTCGCTGGTTGGGGAGGTAGCCTTTTAATGATGGTGTATGCATGCGCCTAATGCAGGTTGCATACTCTTTGCATGCCACACACATACCCAGAGAGCTTTGTCAAGAACCAGAAAATCCATTACTTGAACAATAGGCAACCGAGGAGTTCCCTAAACCAAAGACTAAATGTCTTATCATTTGCATTCAGTAACGCTATCAATACAATACATAATCGTCGCATGAGGGAATCTCAAAATTTCTGTCTCTCCGGTTATAGGGTTTCATATATAAAAGAAATGTGCATTTCGGTGTAACCAACTTACTCACCCAACACACTGATAACTTCTACTCTACCTTCCTTGTCCTGTGATATAGCTATCTGACATGTAATCATATTAGTGAACTTGCCAGAATGGATGTAGGAGGAAGGCTTCTTCCCTGGATTAAAGGCTACATCTCCAAAAAAAAAGTCTTCTTTTATGTTGTTTTAGGGACATAGAAGTGCAACTGAAGACTTTAAAGTAGGTACCCCACAGGGAGGCGTGCTCAGTCTCATCTTATTCAGTATTATAATTAGTGCTTTATTAAATACTGTCCGTAGCCAGCCCAGTTATTATATGATTCTCAAACACCCAAAACATCATTAACCTTGAACGTGCCTCATGTCAGGTCACCTGGACTGAGAAAACATACTTAACAGGGTCCTTCCCTAAGGAGATGCCTGAACATCAAGGCTGTGTGGTGCCCCCACTAATTATACAATTATTCTTGTTGTAAAAACGCTTTGTCGATAATATGAAGAAAGCCTTAAAGCATCTAGAGCAGATTTTCATTCTAGAGACGAATTGAATGTTAAAATTGTGAAAATAATGCATTCTGCTTACATTAAATTACTAGCTAATTATACCGCACCCCTTCTTGCTCTTATGCTAAACTGTGAGTTCGGTGGCTTGAAAAGTTGCAGAACAAAGCATTAACGATCATCGTAGATTGATCTTCAATGATTGAAGAACATACGAGATGATATCACTGAAAGAAACAAATTAACTGGTATTAAAATAATCAGCACTCCTCCAGAAGGAACAAATAAACAGAACTAACCTACTAATGAGTCAGCTACACCATCTATGTCAAGTAAAATAACTGTGACACTTGCGCTATAATAACTTTCACTCAAAACCACTAATTTTCACTTTCCTCTCAGAAAACTTTTTTTTTTTTAAATTATAACTAAAGTTTCGCCTTGAAGCCAAGCATAATGACTTACGTTGTAATGATACCTTAGTCACAGACTTCCACAAACTAGATATGATAATGGCTTTATTCTTCGTCTGCTACATGTCCCTCACCACCTGACGCCATTATATAAGTGCCACTTCCCTTGCCTGTGCTCCAGACTCTTCACCACTACGGTGCTCTTCACCAACTACAAGGCTCAGGGACTGATCACCTCATCTTTTGTATACTGTCTTCCAATTATTGCTTTGAATTTGTATTGATAAAGCTTTTGGATGGCGAAACTTCTAAAGATACGAAGATGACTCACGAAATAGTAATGACACGATTGCGCACAAACCATATCACGGGCGGGGTTAGATCCCTCGATCAGAGAATCATAAAACTCCAGACCTCTAGCGCGTCGGTCTGGAGTTTTATGATCGTGGGTTCTATCCCTGCTCGTGCTATGGTTTGATAGGCAGATGATGCACACATGTCTAATTTTAATAATAATAATAATAATAATAATAATAATAATAATAATAATAATAATAATAATAATAATAATAATAATAAATGTATAAATAATAATAATAATAATAATATTAATAATCATAATCTTTATTTTTACTATTACGAAAACAGTTAATGTTGGCCTGTGACCTGGTCGTAATGGGTTGCAGCAAAACAAACTCAGCAGTAATTTAACTTGTATTTTCCTTCTACTAAAGTTTATATATAGATATGTACACTTATGTACACTATGTTCAGGAGTTGGATATAAGTGTACTACACGGTCATAAAGGTAAAGAGAGAGAGCATTGTGCCTCAACCAGCTAGAGGCGAGTCTGGCAAATGCTGACTGTGAGTGAACCACATCACATCATCATTTGGCGGGTCGTCTATAATTGGTCAATGAACCTAAGTACTGATTTAACGATGGTACCCTTACCGTTAAATCCTTAGCACCTGGTTCGCTGGTTGGGAGGCAGCCTATATGGGAGTGTGTACATACGCCGAATAAAGTGTAACGTACACTTTGCATGCCACATCTACAAATACATGCACAACGTATACAGACTAAAGCTGACATTAATAACATACTACTGTATAGAAAGCCCCTGGTTATGTAGAGCGTCCCAGGATTCGACCCACACCAGTCGACTAGCACCCAGGTACTGATAGGTGAACAGGGACAGCAGATGTCTTAGGAAAACACGTCCTAATGTTTCCTCCTGTACCAGGAATCGAACCACGGACCTCCATGTGTGAGCTGAGTGCACTAATAATCGAGCTATGGGACACCTAATACGGAATTACATGTCACCAGACAAATATTTACTCCTCACAAAAATTTAGCGCAGTTTTTTCAACCAGGTATAACCCAAGGAAGGGCCAGCATTTCCGCTGATTTCTTTGCTTTCCCTCCGTAATCACATGTTAGAATGGTCTTCGAGTTTACAAATCGGTTTAAATATATTATGCATTAAGTTTACCGTCTATGATCTCAACTGGTATGGAAAGCCAAACCAAGATTCACTAAATACTGGGTTTTTTTGATAATGTTTAAGCCGGTAATTCGTTCCTGTTTTTGGAAAATGCTGCTAGCATTTGTGTAAAATCTTTAAATTTTCCCAAGTCTTCTCTCCAAGCTCGGCAACCTGAGCTTTCCCTTGAGGATCTGGTGGGACCATTATGAGGGGCCTAGGATATGTACCCTGAGGGACCTATTTCTCTCAGCGTATATATGCTAAGAATTTTCCTTTATCCCTATTTTAGGAATATAAGTGTTACTGACTGGTAGTGAAAAGGTAGTGATTGTAGTGTAGTAGACAGGTTTAAAACACCCATTAACTAACTAATCTCAGTGGGTGTGGCTCAGCTAGGATATCAGAGTTTTTGCTCTTCCAAGTGATCTTAATTTCAACGCAGTCTCTGGGGCTTGTTAGGTAAGACACATATGCAACAGTTAGGTATCTTTATTTCGAAACGTTTCGCCTACACAGTAGGCTTTTTCAGTCGAGTACAGAAAAGTTGATAGAAGAGACGTGAAGACGATGTAATCAGTCCATCACCCTTGAAGTTTTGAGGTGGTCAGTCCCTCAGTCTGGAGAAGAGTATCGTTCCATAGTCTGAAACAATATGGAGTTGAAGTGACAGGATGGAGCCTTATATACCGCCATATATAAGGCTCCATCCTGTCACTTCAACTCCATGATTAACGAAATCGTAATGACATGATTGCAAACAAACCATACCACGGGCGGGGATAGAATCCGCGATCGCGGGTTCTAACCCCGCCCGTGGTATGGTTTTACTTCAACTCCATATTGTTTCAGACTATGGAACGATACTCTTCTCCAGACTGAGGGACTGACCACCTCAAAACTTCAAGGGTGATGGACTGATTACATCGTCTTCACGTCTCTTCTATCAACTTTTCTGTACTCGACTGAAGAAGCCTACTGTGTAGGCGAAACGTTTCGAAATAAAGATACCTAACTGTTGCATATGTGTCTTACCTAACAACCTGTCGGTATTTTATACCATTTTAATATCCTCTCTGGGCCTTATTTTCTTCTATTGTTTAAAAGTAGTGGTAGTAGTAGTAGCATTAAAAATATTAGTAGTAGCAGTAGTAGTAGTAGTAGTAGTAGTAGTAGTAGTAGTAGCAGCAGCAATAGTAGCAGCAGCAGCAATAGTAGCAGCAGTAGTAACACTAGTAGTATTAGTAGTAGCAATAATAGTAACAGTAGTAGTTAGTAATAGTTATTCTTGTTGTAGTAACAGAAACAGCATCAGCAGCAATAACAATAGCAGCAACAACAACAACAGCAGCAGCAACAGCAGTAGCAGCAGCAGCAGCAGCAGCAGCAGCAGCAGCAGCAGCAGCAGCAGCAGCAGCATCGCCAGCAGCAGTAGTAGTAGTAGTAGTTGTATTAGTAGCGGCAGTAGTAGTTTAATAGCTGTAGTAATAGTAGTAGTAGAGGTAGTAGTAGTAATAGTAGTAGTAGTAGAGGTAGAAGTAGTAATAGTAGTGGTGGAGGTAGTTTAGTTTGCACATACTAAACGCTCAGTAATTCTAGATTTTAATTCAGTAAGTTTGTGAGAGACAGCCATGCAGGTTCACCACTCCTGCAGCCCAGTATATGTTGCCTCCAACTCAGATGAAATGCCACATACATCGTCAAGCTTTGGTCGAACTCTTCTCTTCTGAAAACTCTCTATTAATATGATAGTAAAGAAACTTCCCTTGAAAATCAGGGTCTACAAAGATAAAGAAGCCTTTTTTGAAGTAACGAGAACATGCGGAACTTTCACTTTATTTTGCGGAAGACATTGTACGAATGTGTGCATGTTAATCCGTTAATCCTTGGGGGCAAAATACGAGCCTGTTTTCATACTGCAAGAGTAACTATCAGTCGTTTACGAAGAATAACAAAAAAAGTATGCGAAGAGCTTGCCAAAAGATTTAGATAGGTCTTTACAGAAAAAAGATGAGAGTTTCCAGAATGCACCGTACTCAGACTAGATCAACAGGCGTTAGAAAGTATTTTCACAGAAAAGAAGTGATGAGATAAAATAGATAACATATTACCATGGGTGCTGAGGGAAGGAGCAGACCCACGGTGTGACCCAGTAGCAAAGGTCTGCAGCCAGTCTCTCCAATAAGAGCAAGTGCCAGAAAACTGGAAAAAAGGCAGATGATATACCCATATATAAAACATAAAATGACAGAGATGCGGTACTGTCTTAGCATACATAATGTCAAAGAGTCATGAAAAAATCGTAAGGAAAAGTATGCTGGAACACAAGGAAAAAATTCTTTAAAGAAAATAACCAGGTAATTAGTGACAGAAAATCCCTAAATCTGAGAGTCACAGAAATAAAAAGGAGAAAGAAAGGGCTGGTCGGATTATATCTTCTTGAACTGCAGGAAACATTTTATACAATGCCACACTCAAGATTCATAAAGAAATCAAAGAAGCAGGTTGGGATTAAAGAAGACAGATTGCTTCAGTAAGTCTGCGAGTACCTGAATGACGGAAGGCAGACAATAGTAAGAGATGAGACATCATAAGAGGAGAGAACAACGAGTTTCTGCATGGGTCAGTACTAGGAACGTTACTGAACTTTGCATAGATATACGACCTACCAGTGAAGACGACGTCTTATGTGTCAATGTATGTAAATGATGTACAAATATTGAGAAGAACAAGCACAGGAGAAGACATTGATAAACTTCAGGGAAACCTAAGCATTATACAGATGTAGATAAACATTTAACATCTTTGAGTTCATCCCAAACAAATTCAAGGTGAAGTGAGTTGGAGGGTGTTAGGGCAGACTGATCACAAAACATATACAGAGAAGCTGTAAATACCAGGGACCGAAAAGAACCTGCAGGTGGATATAATACCAACAGTATCTCCAGAAACACATATAAACTCTACTACCTCAGCGGCAGATGCAAGATAAGCAGACCATAGACTAGCACTGACGGACTTGAATAAAAAACTCTTCAGAACCTTGTATGCTGTATGCATTAGGCTAATCACTGATTACGCGACTCCAGCTTGAAATCTCCATCTGATCAACTACCTAAAGAAGCTTGAAAAGTCCGTCTGTTTGAACCAGGTTACGACTCACGAAATCGTAATAACACGATTGCAAGCAGATCACGAAACTAGTTGGGCTTGAACCCATAACAGGTGAGTTTTAAAACTCACAGGCCAGTACGTAAATTACTCGGCCAGTTTGTTCTAATAAGATTCATCCAACTATGTATATTTCTATTCATCACGGGAAGGTTAACATGGGCCATCATTGTGATCACAAATGCAGGTTTTACAGCAAGGCCGTGGCGCGCTCTAGCTCAAGTTGTTTAATTTGTGGTGTCACAGGGCCCCATGCTAACCTTCCTGTGGTGTATAGAAATATACCTATTTGGATGAATCATATTAGAAGCAGCTGACCAATTGTTTATCACAATAACTTGTGAGTTTTGGGGCATACCTGCCAGCTCCATGATTTATTTAACCAGGTTAGTAAAAGAACTAAGAGGAATGCACTATATGGAGAAGCTGAAGAACTAATCTGATGATTTTGACAGAAAGAACAACAAGGATAGACATGATTATAAGAAATGATAGGACAGATGAAAACAGACCATATGAATTAAAAGGAAGAGAATCAAGGTGACAGAGGTAGAATCTTAAGATTGAGAAATCATAGCAATGTAAGGAATTATGTCATTAGTATAATGTAGTTAAAAAGTGACATGAGACAGAGACAGAGACAGAGACAGAGAGAGACAGAGACAGAGACAGAGACAGACAGACAGACAGACAGACAGACAGACAGACAGACAGACAGACAGACAGAGAGCGAAGGGCTACAATAATACCCAGCTGACCTATCAGTTCACACCTACACCACTCCATGTAACATGCGAAATTCATGTTTTTTCCGGTGCTCTCTGGAGCACACGGGAGCCCCGCCCACTGCTCTCTGGAGCACACGGGAGCCCCGCCCACTGCTCTCTGGAGCACACGGGAGCCCCGCCCACTGCTCTCTGGAGCACACGGGAGCCCCGCCCACTGCTCTTACCACACCATCCAATTCCCAAATTGAATTTCACTTGCATCGTTTTCGAACAGTATTTGGTAGTTTTGGGGATTTATTCCTCGCCTCTGTTCTTTTTCTCTTTCTCTTTCTCCCCTTTCTGATTCGTCTCACCCCTATCTCTTTCGCCCTTTGCGTTCCCTCTCTCTTAACTCACTCGACCTCACTCTCCCCTCTCTCTCCCTCTGACCCCTATTTCTCCCTCTCTGTCTCCTATCCTTCCTATATACACTCTCGCTCCCCTCCTAGTCTCTCTGGTTAGACGTTCATTGATAATGGACAAAGCATTCCTCTGACCACTCGTGAAGGTCAGCACCGTGAGCGCATATTGGCAAAGGTCGAAGGTCATACATAATATATCATTCTGCCTTTTATATATTTTTAAGTTGATCATGAAAAGCAGACGAAAGTAGTAGGCCGAGAGAGAGAGAGAGAGAGAGAGAGAGGGGGGTAGTTGAACATTGTGGGAACACTCACAGTGTACTGCTTCCGTATTCTGTATGCAAGTTACAATGTGGAACAACCACAGCGTGGAGGTTTCCAACTCTGTAATATAATTACATTATAGGAACACATACAGTGTACTGCTACCAGTCTTAATATGATAGTTACAGAATGGGAACATGCACAGTGTTCTGCTACACCTATTATATATGATAATTACACTGTGGAACACACACAGTTTGCTGCTACCCAACTCCATATGATAATTATATTGCCTGAATACCAATAATGTGCTGTTGTCGCTCTTTAAAATAAATACATTGTGCAAAGACCGTCAGTGTGCTACTACACGTTTCTAAATGATCTTTACGTTGTAGGAACAAAGGCATGGTGTTGCTACAACACAGGCATGGTGTTGCTACAACACAGGCATAGTGTTGCTGCAACACAGGCATGGTGTTGCTAAAATATAGTCATGGTGTTGCTACAACACAGGCACAGTGTTGCTACACAACAGGCATGGTGTTGCTAAAATACAGTCATGGTGTTGCTACAACTCTAAACGAGAATTACATTTTCGGAACACTCACAGTGTGATGCTACACCTCCATATGATAAGTTACTTTTTGTGGAATTCCTACAGTGTGCTGCTACCAAACCCCACATGATACATACTCGTGGAGAACTCTCAAAGTATGCTGTATATGTTAGTTATATTGTGGGAACACCCACATTATGCTGCTGTGTATTTTTGAATGATAATTTCATTGTGGGAACACTCGTAGTGCGCGGCTAAGTTGTATGATAGAGAGTGAGAATAGCCAAAGCTCGCTGCTGCTCAACTCAACATTAGTGTTTAGTGTGGGAACAAATAGGAGCTATGTTTCCCTGGCGGTCTCAATTCCAAATCATAGATTTCATGCACGAAGCATTGTAATGTGACAGCCTGAAGTAAAAACTTGATTAAGGTGATGAGGATATAGTCAAGCACTGTGTTCAGCGTAGCTATGGCACTTCAGGAGTTCCCTTTCCAGCAGAGCTAGAATTACATTCACTTTGAAAGTCCATCTCTCAAGATGGCCTGTCACACCACACACACACACACACACACACACACACACACACACACACACACACACACACACACACACACACACACACACACAAGGAAAACCTAATTCATGATGAGGAAAACTGGTGTTTTTCTGGTCTAATTATCATAACCGTTAACAAGTATAAGAGGATATTCGTAGGGAGGAGAAACGTTGCGAGCTTTCCAGCTTCACAGAGAGAACATATTAGGTTAGTCAATTTACTGTAAACCATTATTAAGTTTGCACCTAGTCTAAATTTCCATTTTTAGACAGTCAAGTTAGACTAGGAATATTGGCACAAGTAGCATAAGTTACAGGCGTTGACACACCACTGTACGCCTACAACATGCCCTCATTGGTGCCATCAGGCGAGAGGTTTTAAACCCCAGGGGATGGCAGTCATACCCGGGACCCAGTGCGTGGACATCAAGTATAATCACGTATAACAAAGAGTGTGACCATTCTGACATAGTTACTAACAAGACCCTAATTCCTATAGCACTAAATCTCTGTTCCATTTATTTTAATCAGATATGATAATAATCCTGTTCAGCATCACGTCAGTTCCAAGGTATTTCTACATTAAAAGCCTCGACGAGAATCCCGGTTCAGCATCCCATATTGTAAACCCAAAACTCTGCTTCACACAGAAGCACTCCAGGTAAATCAGTCTTACCTCTCACACTGTTAGAAACTGCACAGTTATCGAAAACACTCGAGCTTTACTGGTCTTGCTCAGTTGTGGGTCTAGTGTTGGATGCAGGGTTGGATGCAGGGTTGGATGCAAGGTTGGATGCAGAGTTGGATGCAGTCTTGGAAGCGGAGATGAATGCAGTGTTGGATGCAGGGTTGGATGCAGGGGTTAGATGCAGTGTCGGATAAAGTATTGGATGCAGTGTTCGATACAGTGTTGAATGCTGTGTTGGATGCAGGGTCGGATGCAGCGTTGGATGCAGGGTTAGATGCAGTGTTAGACGCAGTGTTGGATGCAGGGTTGGATACAGTGTTGGATGCAGGGTTGGATACAGTGTTGGATGCAGGGTTGGATACAGGGTTGGATGCAGGGTTGGATGCAGGGTTGGATGCAGTGTTGGGTGTAGTGTTGGATGCAGGGTTGGATGCAGTGTTGGATGCAGGGTTGAATACAGTGTTGGATGCAGGGTTGGATGCAGGGTTGGATGCAGTCTTGGATGCAGGGTTGGATGCATGGTTAGATACAGTGTTGGATGCAGGGTTGGATGCAGGGTTAGATGCAGTGTTGGATGCAGGGTTGGATGCAGGGTTAGATACAGTGTTGTATGCAGGGTTGGATGCAGGGTTGGATGCAGGGTTAGATACAGCGTTGTATGCAGGGTTGGATGCAGGGTTGGATGCAGGGTTGGATGCACGGTTGGACACAGTGTTGGATACAGGGTTGGATGCAGGGTTAGATGCAGTGTTGGATGCAGGGTTGGATGCAGGGTTAGATACAGTGTTGTATGCAGGGTTGGATACAGGGTTGGATGCAGGGTTGGATGCATGGTTAGATACAGTGTTGGATGCAGGGTTGGATGCAGGGTTGGTTGCAGGGTTGGATGCAGGGTTAGATACAGTGTTAGATGCAGGGTTGGATACAGTGTTGGATGCAGGGTTGGATACAGTGTTGGATGCAGGGTTGGATGCAGGGTTGGATAGAGTGTTGGATACAGTGTTGGATACAGTGTTGGATACAGTGTTGGATACAGTGTTGGATGCAGGGTTGGATGCAGGGTTGGATACAGTGTTGGATGCAGTGTTGGATACAGTCTTGGATACAGTGTTGGATACAGTGTTGGATACAGTGTTAGATACAGTGGCAATATAAACACAAATGCAGTATAATGTGATCCTTTATTGACTACGTTTCGCCCACACAGTGGGCTTTTTCAAGTCACAAACAGAACTACCTGGGGTGGAAGGAACGCGAGTATTTATAGTCCGGCTGAGGTCAGGTGAAGGATGTTGCATCTGATGATGTACCGAGTGGGGCTATAGAGTCTAAAAACTTGGGTAGCTTGGAAAGGAGATTGGATAAGTTTGTGAGCAGACCTTCTACAGTGTTCTTATGTGGGATAGCGATGAAGAAGTTTCTTGGCAAGTGGTTCAGCTATGTTATAGAAGCCACTATTCTGGTTGAAGTTGTCGGATACATCGGTACATCATCAGATGCAGCATCCTTCACCTGACCTCAGCCGGACTATAAATACTCGCGTTCCTTCCACCCCAGGTAGTTCTGTTTGTGACTTGAAAAAGCCCACTGTGCGGGCGAAACGTAGTCAATAAAGGATCACATTATACTGCATTTGTGTTTATATTGCCATTGTGTCGGTATTTTATACCATTTATTTCCACCGTTAGATACAGTGTTGGATGCAGGGTTGAATGCAGGGTTGGATACAGTGTTGGATGCAGGGTTGGATGCAGTGTTGGATACAGTGTTGGATACAGTGTTGGATGCAGTGTTGAATTCAGTGTTGGATACAGTCTTGGATATAGTGTTGGATACAGTGTTGGATACAGTGTTGGATACAGTGTTGGATGCAGTGTTGAATACAGTGTTGGATACAGTCTTGGATATAGTGTTGGATACAGTGTTGGATACAGTGTTGAATACAGTGTTGGATACAGTCTTGGATATAGCGTTGGATACAGTGTTGGATACAGTGTAGGATACAGTGTTGGATACAGTCTTGGATACAGTCTTGGATACAGTCTAGGATATAGTGTTGGATACATTGTTGGATACAGTGTTGGATACAGTGTTGGATACAGTGTTGGATGCAGTGTTGGATGCAGGGTTGGATGAAGGATTGGATATAGTGTTGGATACAGTGTTGGATACAGTGTTGGATACAGTGTTGGATACAGTGTTGGATGCAGTGTTGGATACAGTGTTGGATACAGTGTTGGATACAGTGTTGAATACAGTGTTGGATACAGTGTTGGATACAGTGTTGGATGCAGGGTTGGATGCAGGATTGGATACAGTGTTGGATACAGTGTTGAATGCAGGGTTGGATGCAGGGTTGGATGCAGGGTTAGATACGGGGTTGGATACAGTGTTGGATACAGTGTTGGATACAGTGTTTGATGCAGGGTGGATGCAGGGTTGGATACAGTGTTGGATACAGTTTTGGATACAGTGTTGGATACAGTGTTGGATACAGTGTTGGATACAGTGTTGGATGCAGGGTTGGATGCAGGGTTGGATACAGTGTTGGATACAGTGTTGGATACAGTGTTGGATACAGTGTTGGATGCAGGGTTGGATGCAGGGTTGGATACAGTGTTGGATGCAGTGTTGGATACAGTGTTGGATACAGTGTTGGATGCAGGGTTGGATGCAGGGTTGGATGCAGTGGTGGATACAGTGTTGGATACAGTGTTGGATACAGTGTTGGATACAGTATTGGATACAGTGTTGGATACAGTGTTGGATACGGTGTTAGATGCAGTGTTGGATACAGTGTTGGATGCAGGGTTGGATGCAGGGTTGGATACAGTGTTCGATACAGTGTTGTATATAGTGTTGGATAGTGTTGGATACAGTGTTGGATACAGTGTTGGATGCAGAGTTGGATGCAGGGCTGGATACAGTGTTGGATACAGTGTTGTATACAGTGTTGGATAGTGTTGGATACAGTGTTGGATACTGTGTTGGATGCAGGGTTGGATGCAGGGTTGGATACAGTGTAGGATACAGTGTTGGATACAGTGTTGGATGCAGGGTTGGATGCATGGTTGGATACAGTGTTGAATACAGTGTTGGATACAGTGTAGGATACAGTGTTGGATGCAGGGTTGGATACAGTGTTGGATACAGTGTTGGATGCAGGGTTGGATACAGTGTTGGATACAGTGTTAGATGCAGTGTTGGATACAGTGTTGGATACAGTTTTAGATGCAGTGTTGGATACAGTGTTGGATACAGTGTTGGATACAGTGTTGGATACAGTGTTGGATACAGTGTTGGATACAGTGTTGGATACAGTGTTGGATACAGTGTTAGATGCAGTGTTGGATACAGTGTTAGATGCAGTGTTGGATACAGTGTTGGATGCAGTGTTGGATACAGTGTTGGATACAGTGTTGGATGCAGTGTTGGATGCAGGGTTGGATGCAGGGTTGGATGCAGGGTTGGGTACAGTGTTGGATACAGTGTTGGACACAGTGTCGGATGCAGGGTTGGATGCAGGGTTGGATGCAGGGTTGGATACAGTGTTGGATACAGTGTTGAATACAGTGTTGGATACAGTGTTGGATACAGTGTTGGATACAGTGTTGGATACAGTGTTGGATACAGTGTTGGATACAGTGTTGCATGCAGGATTGGATGCAGGGTTGGATGCAGGGTTGGATGCAGGGTTGGATGCAGGGTTGGATGCAGGATTGGATGCAGGGTTGGATGCAGGGTTGGATGCAGGGTTGGATGCAGGGTTGGATACAGTGTTGGATGCAGGATTGGATGCAGGGTTGGATGCAGGGTTGGATACAGTGTTGGATACAGTGTTGGATACAGTGTTGGATGCAGGATTGGTTGCAGGGTTGGATGCAGGGTTGGATGCAGGGTTGGATGTAGTGTTGGATACAGTGTTGGATACAGTGTTGGATGCAGGATTGGATGCAGGGTTGGATGCAGGGTTGGATGCAGGGTTGGATGCAGGTTTGGATGCAGGGTTGGATGCAGGATTGGATGCAGGGTTGGGTACAGTGTTGGATACAGTGTTGGATACAGTGTTGGATGCAGGGTTGGATGCAGGGTTGGATGCAGGGTTGGACACAGTGTTGAATACAGTGTTGGATACAGTGTTGGATACAGTGTTGGATACAGTGTTGGATACAGTGTTGGATACAGTGTTGGATACAGTGTTGGATGCAGGATTGGATGCAGGGTTGGATGCAGGGTTGGATGCAGGGTTGGATGCAGGGTTGGATGCAGGGTTGGATGCAGGGTTGGATACAGTGTTGGATACAGTGTTGGATGCAGGATTGGATGCAGGGTTGGATGCAGGGTTGGATGCAGGGTTGGATGCAGTGTTGGATACAGTGTTGGATGCAGGATTGGATGCAGGGTTGGATGCTGGATTGGATGCAGGGTTGGATGCAGGATTGGATGCAGGGTTGGATGCTGGATTGGATGCAGGGTTGGATGCAGGATTGGATGCAGGGTTGGATGCAGGGTTGGATGCAGGGTTGGATGCAGGGTTTGATGCAGGGTTTGATGCAGGGTTGGATGCAGGTTTGGATACAGTGTTGGATACAGTGTTGGATGCAGGATTGGATGCAGGGTTGGATGCAGGGTTGGATGCAGGGTTGGATACAGTGCTGGATACAGTGTTGGATGCAGGATTGGATGCAGGGTTGGATGCAGGGTTGGATGCAGGGTTGGATGCAGGGTTGGATGCAGGATTGGATGCAGGGATGAATGCAGGGTTGGATGCAGGGTTGGATGCAGGGTTGGATGCAGGGTTTGATGCAGGGTTGGATGCAGGTTTGGATGCAGGGTTGGATGCAGGGTTGGATGCAGGGTTTGATGCAGGGTTGGATGCAGGGTTGGATGCAGGGTTGGATGCAGGGTTGGATGCAGGGTTGGATGCAGGGTTGGATGCAGGGTTGGATGCAGGGTTGGATGCAGGCCGTGTGAAAATATTCGTCAGTTTACTCTCTGTGAATACTTTTTTTTTTACCGCCTGGTGGTGAAAATTGTGTCCACTTATGTTGTATTAGGCATCAGGTGGCTGGTGTAGGTCTGACTGACGTGATAGTTGAATATCTAATTGTTCAGCGTCAGTCACATAATATCGTCAGGACAGAAGAAACTAACAAATATATTGCATGGTCGTTGTTGTTGTTGTTATTGTTGTTGTTGCTGTTGTTAATGTTGTTGTTGTTGTTGTTGATGTTGTTGTTGTTGTTGTCCTTCTTCTTCTTCTTTTTCTTCTTCTTCTCATCCTCCTTTTTCTTCTTCTTCTTCTTCTTCTTCTTCTTCTTCTTCTTCTCATCCTCCTTTTTCTTCTTCTTCTTCTTCTTCTTCTTCTCATCCTCCTTTTTCTTCTTCTTCTTCTTCTTCTTCTTCTCATCCTCCTTTTTCTTCTTCTTCTTCTTCTTCTTCTTCTTCTTCTTCTTCTTCTTATTATTATTATTATTATTATTATTATTATTATTCTACTAATACTTCTGTTTCTTTTTATTCTTCTACTAATACTTCTTCCTCTTCGTCATCTACTTCTGCTTCTTCTTCTTCCTCTTCTTGTTTTCATCTTCTATTGTCATTGATAACAAATAAACAATTTAAGAGTTACGTTCACAAATCTGGTGTTTCCTGATACCTTCACATTGTTTGTTCTTGGTGGGAGATACCTTGATGCTTTTGAAGAGCTCATCATCCAAGTAACTGGAGCCTGCAGCATCCTCTCTGTATATTTTCATCAATAATATTTTTATTTCTACACTACATGTACAAGGTATATAGGCCTAGCTGACATCAATGTCATACTACTATATAGAAAGCCTCTTGTTATGCTGAGCATTTCAGGCAAATTAGGTCAATTTTGTCGACTTATACCCAGGTACCCATTTCTGCTGATAGGTGAACATCAACAACCGGTGTAAGAACATAACAACATAAGAACATAAGAAAGAAGGAACACTGCAACAGGCCTACTGACCCATGCGAAGCAGGTCCATGCCACCCCCGGCCTAGAACAATGACCACCTAGTCAGGTCACGGCACCAGACCTGGTAGCCCAAGCTAGTCAGGTCCAACTCACACCCACCCACACCCACTGATGTATTTATCCAACCTATTTTTAAAGCTACACAACGTTTTAGCCTGAATAACTGTACTCGGGAGTTTATTCCACTCATCCACAACTCTATTACCAAACCAGTGCTTTTCTATATCCTTCCTGAATCTGAATTTTTCCAACTTGCGAGTCCTGTCTTGGCTGGATATTTTCAGCACGCTATTTACATCCCTTTTATTTATTCCTGTTTTCCATTTATACACCCCAATCATATCCTCCCTTTCTAGTGAGTGCAGATTCAGGGCCCTCAGTCTATCCTCATAGGGAAGATTTCTGATACATGGGATAAACTTTGTCCTCCTCCTCTGTACGTTTTCCAGAGCATTTATATCCATTCTGTAATATGGTGACCAGAACTGTGCAGCATAATCTAAATGAGGCCTAACAACATGACTTCTATTATTTATACTTCTTGACATGAAGCTAAGGATTCTGTTAGCTTTATTGCGAGCACTATTGTCTTGGTTTCAGAGTACTGCTAACCAGAGCTCCTAAATCCTTTTCGCAATCAGCAGTATTAAGATCTACACTATTCAGCTTATAAGTGGCATGGTTATTGTCCTGTCGAGCATTTAGCACTTTGCATTTGTCAATATTAAACTGCATCTGCCACTTCTCCGATCTCTGCATCAGTCTATTCAAATCATCCTGGAGTGCACTAATGTTCTCAATAGAATGAATTGGACGATCTATTTTGGTGTCATCAGCAAATTTGCTTATGTCGCTATTTATTCCCTCATCTATATCGTTTATGTAAATTGTGAACAACAAGGGGCCCAACACTGACCTCTGTGGAACACCGCTTGTGACGTGCCCTCATTCTGATTTCTCCCCATTTATGCAAACTCTTTGCTGCCTATTTGTCAACCACGCCTCAACCCAGGAAAAACTTTCTCCTCCTATTCCGTGTGCCTTAAGTTTCCTCAAAAGTCTCTGATGTGGAACTCTATCGAAAGCCTTACTGAAGTCAATATACACAATATCATATTCATTACCACGATCTACCTCCTCAAACACCTTAGCTAAAAAAGTTAGTAAATTCGTAAGACAGGAACGCCCATTAGTAAAACCGTGTTGAGATTCATTTATCAATTTATGCCAATCAAGATTTCTACGAATTGCCTCGGCAATTATTGATTCAATAAGTTTTCCTACTATGGAGGTAAGGCTTATTGGTCTATAGTTCGAAGCTGTCACCTGCCTTGTAAATAGGTATTACATTTGGTATTTTCCTCTTATTAGGCACTATGCCAGTTTGTAGTGATATGTTGAAAAGATTAGCCAAAGGTTTGCAAAGTACCTCTTTCCATTCCTTTAAAACCCTTGCAAACAATTTATCAGGGCCTGATGATTTGTTAGGTTTTAATTTCTCTATTTGTCTGAGGACCATGTCACTAGTTACTGCAATCGTGCATAGTTTATTATCGTCCTGTTCTACATAATTTATTATTTCTGGAATTTCGCTAGTATCTTCTTGAGTAAAGACTGAGAGGAAGTAAGAATTGAAAATTTCACACATATCCTTATCACTGTCAGTGATCTGACCAGAGTTACTCTTAAGTGGGGCCTATCTTGTCTCTAATCTTACTTCTGTATACCTGCAAGAACCCGCTTGGGTTAGTCTTCGAATCCCTTGCGACCTTAGCCTCATAATCCCTTTTTGCTTTTCTTATTTCTTTTTTATTTCTCTCTTTAAGTGAATATAATGATTTCTTAACTGTCCATCCCCTCTTTTGATACGCCTACATATGCCTCTCTTTTGACGTATGAGATGTTTTTAATCTATTGTTCATCCATTTGGGATCATTTTTGTTAGATCTAATTTCCCTACTCGGAACAAAACTTGACTGGGCAGCTAGAACTATGCTCTGAAAAACGTCATATTGGCAACCAACACCAGCTACCTGACCCATAGTCAGATCATCCCAATTTAGCCCACCCAGGTAATTTTTCAGTCCCAGGAAATCAGCCAATCGAAAGTCTGGGACAGAGACTTGATTGCAGTTTACTGGGTAATTCCATAATATATTGAAACTAAGTGATTTGTGATCACTTTCCCCAAGCTCATCATTAACGTCAAGATTATTAATTAGTGAATCTTTGTTGGCAAGAGCCAAGTCAAGCAGGTTGTTTCCTCTAGTTGGTTCTGTCACAAACTGTTTTAAAAAACAATCCTGAACTGTATCAAGAAAGTCACTAGACTCAAGATTTCCTGTCACATTGTTCCAATCAATTTGTCTAAAGTTAAAATCCCCCATTAACACATTTTCATTTCTAGACGCCTTATGACTTTCGTCCCACAGCAGCTTACTGCACTCCCTATCAAGGTTTGGGGGCCTATATATCACACCCAAAATTAATTTTTCATACCCCTCGAGAAACTGTAGCCAAACAGATTCTGTGTCCGATGTTTCTATTCTTAACACAACAAGTTAAATTATCTCTGACTTACATCGCCACTCCGCCACCCTTCCTGTTGACCCTATCAGTGTGGAATAGTTTATAACTCTTAATGCTGCATTCAGAAGGTCTTTCTATGTCCTTCAAGTTGAACCAGGTCTCAGTTATAGCTATAATATCTATATTACCTGCACTTGCGAGTAATCTTTGCTCATCTATCTTATTTCTTAGACTCCTACTATTTGAATAGTAAACCTTAAGGGAGCTAGTCACTCGTTGCCCTCTACTATCTCTCTTTGTTTGTTGATCAGTTGCTTTGTCTTTATTAGGAACTTTATTTTGAATATTGTCTTTTAAACATATCCATGAGGTATCCTGGTAATATCTGCTCTTTCCAACAATAATACTGCAGCCTGATTGTTTCCCACAAACAACCATACCTCTACAATCTATCAATTTAAAGTCCTAAACAAGTCATCAATGACTCCCTCAATCGACTTAGCTAATGCAACGACTTCAGCCCCAGAAAGATGAACCCCATCCCTTGTATACATATCATGTTTGCCATAGAATTTGTCCCTATTATCAATGAATGGGATTGCAAGTTCCTTGCAGTACCTGTCTAGCCAGCAATTTATACCAATTGCCCTAGACATCCTAGACAAGATGCTACATATGATAGGGATCCCTCCCCTAGATCTGATTACTTCTATGGCTGACCTCTACTTATCCAGTAGCTCCTGTCTCCTGCCCTTCCCAGAGTCATTTCCTCCAGCACTAAGACAGATAATGGCTTGTTCCCATTACCTGACATAATATTATCCAACCTGCTGACTATGCCACCAACACCAGCTCCTGGGAGGCACACTCCCTGTCTTGCTTTTCTATCTCTGTTACAAAAAGCACGGTCCATATATCTTACCTGAGAGTCTCCCACAATCAGAATATTCTTACCTTGGTTAGCAGGTGAGTCAGAGGTACCTTTAACCTCACTAACCACTGAAGTACACTCGTCCTGGAGAACAGAGAACTGATTTCCTACCTTCACATCTTCTTTATTAACCCTCCTTATCTTCCTTCTTTCTGAACTGTGAACGAATTTTCACTTAAAGTGGCTGCCACTCTCACTGCTGGTAAGCATTTCCTCCTTACCAGCACCATCTATTTCACACTCACTGCCAAACATATCTAGGCGAGGCTTCACCATCCTATTTTCCTCCTGAAGAAGTAGAACCTCCTTCTTGAACACTTTAAGCTGAGATTCTAAAACACTACAACAAGCCATGGTGCTTGGTAACACCCCACGTTAATACCCAGACGGCTCAGGACAGGTATGACCACACGTGACCACTGACCTCAGTGTACTGACCACTGACCTCAGCGTACTGATCACTGACCTCAGTATATGGAAACACTTCCAATGTGACACCCTCGCCGTGAATCGAACCGGACGCTAAGCGTGTGAAGCGAGAGAGAGATTCAATAATATTCCTGTCGACCATGGACTTGCTTGATACTACTTTCTCAACTTTTTGAAAATCAATTGGATGGTTAAAATCTCTTACATGAATAAATAGAGCATTGGAATCTTGTCCAGTTCTAATGCTATATTCATGTTGTTTTAATCTTAGTTCGAGATTTTTACCAGTTTGACCGTAATAAACTTTATCGCAAATTTTACAAGGAATCTTATAGACACATCCATCAGCATTTTGGGGGGAATTCTTTATCAAAAGTTTTCTTACTGTATCAAGATTCTTGAATACAACTGTTATATTAAAAGTCTTAAGAAGAGAAGGCATATCAACCAAGTTTTCATGGTAAGGGAGAACCAACATATTTTTAGTTGAATAAGGCTGGTTGTCCCTTTTTGGATTGTAAAAAGTATTTCTAGCAACATTAAAAGATTTATCATTTACATTTCTTGGGTATTTTAAATATTACCTATTTCATAAATATAGCATTAGAACTGGACAAGATTCCAATGCTCTATTTATTCATGTAAGAGATTTTAACCATCCAATTGATTTTCAAAAAGCTGAGAAAGTAGTATCAAGCAAGTCCATGGTCGACAGGAATATTATTGAATCTTGTTTCATAAAAAGTAGTTTTGACAATAATATGAATATTTCCCTTGGTTTATATAAATTAGATCCATTTATAATTAATAGAATTTGGGAAGAATTTAATAATACACTGGACAAATAATAATTTTTAAAATTTTCTTGGTTAGAATAGTTTGTGGGTGAGTTGTGCAAAGGACCTATCCAGTCGGGGCGGCGCGCGTCAGGTGTTTAACCGTTGTGGGATCTGATAGTGAGGTGTTGGCCAGACCCCTTATATACCTTCCTTGGATGCTTTACTTTCATAGTTCCTTGATAATGTGAGTAGTTACGAAAGCGCTTGGAATTTCTCTATTCTTTCACAGTGGTTGTTTTGCATATTCTGAAATCACCTGTTTACTGTGATCTTATTGCATATATACATGTATATATATATGTATATATATATATATATATATATATATATATAATGTATATATATTTATATATGTATATATATATATAATGTATATATATATATATATAATGTATATATATATATATATATATATATATATATATATATATATATATATATATATATATATATATATATATATATATATATATATATATATATAATGTTATGCAGGGTTCTGCATGACATCGTAATGTACATATAGTGGAGAAGTGTGCCATAATAATATGAATGTTATAATTGTAAAGAATAATTTTATAATTCATAATGTGCTTTTGGGGGTACTGTAAAGTACTCTAACTGTAATTATAAGGAAATACAGTTAATGACTTATTTTCCAAGGATGTTTGGGTACGCGGAGTGTGGTTTGGGGGAGTCACGTGACGTTAGCATGGGGTAGAGGCTGGCGTCGGAGATGCTGTGTATTTAAGTTAAGTCTGTAGTTGTACACTCATTTTGTTTATCCAACTCAAGCCATAGGCTTTCATATGGCTTACCTGTATGTGCACCCAGGCTCTGACATGGTCAGGGTGCTGTGGGATGAGTGATGAAGTAAGAAATGATGTTTGTAGTGTAATGACGGCCTGACGCTGACGGAAGCCTAGTGTTATGGTGGCTGAACCTCCAGCCAGCTGTGTTTACCCTCATTTGGGAGTTTAGAATTAAGGTTTTTCTGTTATGTTATGTTATGGTGATTAAATAGATATATTTTCCTAATGGGGATTTTTGCCTAACCCTCTGTTAACCAACCCCTTGAAGTAACACATACTGGTTTAGCGCTTTCTGTCTTGACTGGGATGTCCCGGGGTGGACGGTTTGGGCTTGAGATGTGTGTAACTTTTACCTTTGCCCTTAGACCAGGCTCAAGCCTCCAGCTATCCCACATTTCTGCATAACAACATATATAAAAATATAGGGAGGTATCACCTCTAGAACTGTCATAGGGACCCTCATCCTCAGAGAAAAGAATAAACTTGCTTCAGGGAAAACTCAAGATTCTCCCTGAAGCTGTTTGAGAATTTTCTCCTACCACCCCCTATATTTCAAGTATGTTTTATTTAAGGACAAATATATATATATATATATATATATATATATATATATATATATATATATATATATATATATATATATATATATATATATATATATATATATATATATATATATATGTCGTGCCGAATATGCAAAACTGGTCAATTAGCAAGAACTCATTTAAAATTAAGTCCTGAAATTTTTCTCTTATACGTTTAAAGATATATTTTTTTCATTAATGTTAATGTAAAAAATTTTTAATTTTGCACCAAAAGAATCGTAGAAAACTTACCTAACCTTATTATAACAAGAACAGTTTATTTTAGCCTAACCCAACTAAATATATTTTAGATTTGTTTGCAATAATTTAATACTAAACAAACTCAGTGAAATATATTTTTTTCGTTAGGTTCAGAATGATTTTGGCGAAATTATTGCATACACAAATTTTCACTTGTCCTATATGGCAAGATGAGCGTTGCTATTTAAGCCAAGATGGCAAGTTCTGCCTATTCGGCAAGACATATATATATATATATATATATATATATATATATATATATATATATATATATATATATATACATATATATATATATATATATATATATATATATATATGTCGTGCCGAATATGTAAAACTGGTAAATTAGCAAGAACTCATTTAAAATTAAGTCCTTTCTAAAAATTTCTCTTATACGTTTAAAGATATATATTTTTCATTAATGTTGATGTAAAATTTTATAATTTTGCACCAAAAGGAACTTAGAAAACTTACCTAACCTTATTATAACAAGAACAATTTATTTTAGCCTAACCCAACTAAATATATTTTAGATTTGTTTACAGTAATTTAATACTAAACAAACACAGTGAAATATATTTTTTTCGTTAGGTTCAGAATGATTTTGGCGAAATTATTGCATACACAAATTTTCACTTGTCCTATATGGCAAGATGAGCGTTGCTATTTAAGCCAAGATGGCAAGTTCTGCCTATTCGGCACGACATATATATATATATATATATATATATATATATATATATATATATATATATGCAAAACAACCACTCTGACAGAATAGAGAAATTCCAAGCGCTTTCGTGACTACTCACATTATCAAGGAACTATCATAGTTCCTTGATAATGTGAGTAGTCACGAAAGCGCTTGGAATTTCTCTATTCTTTCAGAGTGGTTGTTTTGCATATTTTGAAATCACCTGTTTATTGTGATCTTATTGCATATATATATTTATATATATATATATATATATATATATATATATATATATATATATATATATATATATATATATATATATGTATACTTTCTTCAGGGAAAATTCAAGGTTTTCCCTGAAGCTGTTTGAGAATTTTCTCCTACAACCCCATATATTTCAAGTATGTTTTATTTAAAGACAAAAATACATTGGCCAAACATTCACAAAAATACAACAGAAAGTAAAACAACATAGGTAACTCAGAGCTACATCTCGAATACTTCGTCCAGCTCCCCTGCGGTGGGCCGCGTGCCCAGAATATATATATATATATATATATATATATATATATATATATATATATATATATATATATATATATATATATATATACACATATATATATCGAACTCGCCCGCTCTCTCCGCGTCCCCACGCAGGCGCCGTGAGCTAGTCTGGTTTTGTTGATGTTTGAGGGAGCACTGACCTGCGCTCTCATTCAAACATTTTACGATTATATTATTGTGTTTAGTGCTTGTGGGATTGTGAAATAAGCTACAATGGGAGCAATGAAACTTGCTAGTGGTATCCCTGTGGTAAAGAAAGTGAGAAACACTATAGATGTTAAGGAAATAATACAGAAGTGAAATGATGTCCAAGTGGAATGATGTCCAAATGTTTGTGGAGAAGTACCACCCTGACCAAGCTGAAACAAGCCATCTTTGCAACAAGTTCAGTGACAGAACCATGTAACTGTGGACAGTTATTTTGTGAGACAGAGGTCCAGTGACTCTCAAGCTGGTCCTGGTGTCATTAAAAGGCAGAGAAAGGAAGTAACCCCAGAGAATACCCCCTCATGGAGGGGGATTCTCCTTCTCAACTCCCTCTGTCCTCCTCCCTATCTTCCGGATGCCATCACCAATCTTTAATAAAGGTAAGTAAAATGTTATTTTATATGTTTATTTAAATTTATTAATACATTATTTCTTATGGAATTCGCAAGAGCAGGCGAAATATACACAAACACTGATCTCTGGCTGAAGGAGACTCGAACCTACGAACCTTGGAACAAGGTATGCAGTGACTTACAATTCTCACCACACTGGACCAATACCTTGGTGTCCAGCTAGACTTTGATCCAAGGCAGCCAGCCTTGGATCCAATACCTTGGACGCCAAGGTATCGGCCCAGTGTGGTGAGAATGGTAAGGCACTGCATACTTTGTTCCAAGGTTCGTAGGTTCGAGTCTCCTTCAGCCAGAGATCAGTTTTTGTGTATATTTCGTCTGCTCTTGCTAATTCCTTGCATTGTTAAAATCTTTAGTAAGGCTGATGCATGCAGGGGATGAGATAAAAAGCTGTAAGCCTTCTCCCTGAAAGCTGGCTGCCTTGGATCAAAGTCTAGCGCAAGCTGGACGCCAAGGTATTGGACCAGTGTGGTGAGAATGGTAAGGCACTGCGTACCTTGTTCCAAGGTTCGTAGGTTCGAGTCTTCTTCAACCAGAGATCAGTGTTTGTGTGTGTGTGTGCATATATATATATATATATATATGTCGTGCCGAATAGGCAGAACTTGCGATCTTGGCTTAAATAGCAACGCTCATCTTGCCATATAGGACAAGTGAAAATTTGTGTATGCAATAATTTCGCCAAAATCATTTTGAACCTAACGAAAAAAATATATTTCACTGTGTTTGTTTAGTATTAAATTACTATAAACAAATCTAAAATATATGTAGTTGGGTTAGGCTAAAATAAATTGATCTTGTTATAATAAGGTTAGGTAAGTTTTCTAAGATTCTTTTGGTGCAAAATTAAAAATTTTTACATTAACATTAATGAAAAATATATATCTTTAAACGTGTAAGAGAAAATTTCAGAAAGGACTTAATTGTAAATGAGTTCTTGCTAATTGACCAGTTTTACATATTCGGCACGACATATATATATATATATATATATATATATATATATATATATATATATATATATATATATATATATATATATATATATATATATATATATATATATATATATATATATGATTTTGGCGAAATTATTGGATACACAAATTTTCACTTGTCCTTTATGGCAAAATGAGCGTTGCTATTTAAGCCAAGATCGCAAGTTCTGCCTATTCGGCACGACATTATATATATATATATATATATATATATATATATATATATATATATATATATATATATATATATATATATATATATATATATATATATACGTATATATATATATATATATATATATATATATATATATATATATATATATATATATATATATATATATATATATATATATACGTATATATATATATATATATATATATATATATATATATATATATATATATATATATATATATATATATATACGTATATATATATATAATATATATATATATATATATATATATATATATATATATATATATATATATATATATATATATATATATATATATATATATATATATATATATACGTATATATATATATATATACGTATATATATATATATATATATATATATATATATATATATATATATATATATATATATATATATATATATATATATATATATATATATATATATATATATCGCAAACAAGCATTACAAGATGCAAAACAAACACAAGGGGAGTTGAATGATAGTTATAGGCCTTTTGTGTTGCAATCAAAACAGCATTAGGAACTTGCAGTGTTACAGAAATGAGAAGGAAGTCCAAGCAAATTCGTTCAGGGGAACAGTTCTGGCTCGAATGAGGTATGTGATGCTAGGCAGCAGGCCGGTGACAAGTAGCAGAAAAACTGAAAGCAGAGTAATATTAAAGCACTAAGAAACAGCCAACCCACACACACTGATAATGTAGTAATGACCTAGTGAATATAACATTAATGACATGGCAATTTTCAAAAATTCAGTCAGACTTTGATACGAAGTCTATGAATATAGACATACCTGGGAAAGTTCCAAAATATTAAGAAAACGGATCTACAGCTGACTCAAAGCAAAAGGGAATATCTATAATTTATCCAGAAGGAGACATCTATAGCTTATCTATCCCACCTAACTCTTGAGTAAATGCAGGTGTAATACAAGACAGAGCAGGAAAACAAGCTTTCATTACTTGGATTCATTCAAGAGAACAGTTCTACAGTACTTAAGACAATCCAAAACATTTGTATAGAAAACTGTCTTCAGGTTATGCATGATGGCTTTAGTTATAAATGAATCGAGTTTGAATAATCCAAAACTTTTATTATATAATGAACGTTCATGTTTTATAATTGCTGATTTTAAAAAAGAACTTGAATGTTGAATCATTTTAGGGCATTCGGCAGGATAGATAAATTCTCATTGTCTGAAAAAACCAGCACATTCTTAATCAGAGATGTTATCCTAGGTTCAGTCCTATCATAAGTTATCCTAGTTGCCAGAAAGTCATTTCAGCAATATCCTTAAGGGTAACGTATTTTCTTAGCGATATTAAACATGTTCATAATTTCTTCATTAAGAAACTCTGGGCAGCACACTCGGCAAGCTTGTAGAAACATGTGCAACTCTTGGGTATCTTTACTGAGGAAACGTTTCGCCACACAGTGACTTCATCAGTCCATACAAATGATAAACTTGAAGAAGAGGAGGAGAATGAGGTAATCAGTCCATCAACCTTGAGTCGATGTGGTCAGTCCATCAATCTTGAATAGAATACGGCATAGGAGCGGAGAAGCAGCTTATAAACCGTATGTCAGGAGAGGTGCAGCAGTAGAAATATATTGAGAAAGACACTTCTTTTTACACTTGTTTCATGGTTTGAGTAGTAGTGGTTATATGAACAAACATTGATGGCCTTTCTATACTGCAAAATTAAATAATCTGTCAACCCGGTGCATCAAAACATCTGAATGGAAGTTTAAATTCCGTTTCTTTCTCCACGGTGAATTCTATAACAGTACAAGAACATTAAGTTTCGGTAAAATTTTGCTCAGGTCCATTACATTCAGGCAAAGACACAAGTTGTTATGCACATATCTAAACATCTTTGAGCAGCTTAGTCTCAAATAACTTCATACGTAGATTGCTTAATAGAGGAGTCAGTGGTTTTCCCATAATCATTCCCTGCCTTTGAGCGTAATGTTTCCCTTCAAACCCAAACTTACAAACAACTTCACACAGCTTAATGAATTCAGTAATAGTGTTCTTATCGAATGACATGGAAACTCGTCTAATCTTCTTCCAGATAACAGATCGGGAACATAAACTCGGGTGAACAACACTGTGACGTCAAAACTTAACAATGCAGTCATTAGACATGTTAATATTTTGCAATTAGTCAATGACATGTTAATATTTTGCAATTAGTCAATGACATGTTAATATTTTGCAATTAGACATGTTAATATTTTTCAATTAGACATGTTAATATTTTTCAATTAGTCAATGCGACATCTGTAAAGTATAGACATCTCCAGAGAATATTTGAAGGTCAATTTATTGATCGCCCTCCAGAATCTAGCCTGTTTCTGGTGTTGTAACAATTTATCAGAGAATATTCTAGTCCAGTTATCCTTTAAAATCATGTGGTTTCTCAGTTGAACTGCAGCTGGATGAATACAAATTAACCAAATAAAAGTTGAAATCTTTAATAACAAAGTTGTCTAGGTGGTAATAATTACAGTTAATATAGATGGTACAATATAGAAAATAAACTCCTTCACAACACTTGGAAAATAACTTGGTATACTTATATATCATAGTTATTTTGTATATATAACTGTATTACGTATGTTAATATGTTCCGTCAGGAACGTTTCTATATGAGATGTACTTAAGTACAAGAATAACATAACATGGTACTAGTTGAACCGAAACGTCTTCCGAAGCTCTTCTCTCGTACGTGTATTGTGTATAATATAAGTATGTGTGTGTGTGTGTGTGTGTGTGTGTGTGTGTACTAACCTAATTGTGGTTGCAGGTGTCTAGACTCAGCTCCTGGCCCCGCCTCTTCACTGAACGCTACTAGGTCCTCTCTCTCCCTGCTCCATGAGCTTTATCATACCTCGTCTTAAATCTATATATGGTTCCTGCCTCCACTACGTCACTTGCTAGACTATTCCACTTCCTCATTACTCTATGACTGAAGAAATGCTTCCTAATATCCCTTTGACTCATCTGAGTCTTCAACTTCCAAGTGTGACCCGTTGTTTCTGTGTCCCCTCACTGGAACATCCTGTCTCTGTCCACCTTGTCTATTCCACGCAGTATTTTGTATGTCGTTATCACGTCTCCTCTAATCCTACTGTCCTCCAATGTCGCCAGGCCGATTTCCCTTAACATTTCCTCGTAGGACATTCCCCTTAGCTCTGGAACTAACCTTGTCGCAAACATTTTCACTTTCTGTAATTTCTTGACGTGCTTGATCCGGTGTGGGTTCCAAACTGGTGTTGCATACTCCAGTATGGGCCTGACGTACACTGTGTACAGAGTCTTATTAAGGTATGGGAACACTATTCTTAGGTTTGCCAGGCACCCATATGCTGCAGCAGTTATCTGGTTGATGTGTACTTCCGGAGACGTGCTCGGTGTTATACTCACCCCAAGATCTTTCTCCTTGAGAGAGGTTTGCAGTCTTTGGCCACCTAACCTGTACTCTGTCTGCGGTCTTCTTTGCCTTTCCCCGATCTTCATGACTTTGCATTTGACGGGGTTAAATTCGAGAAGCCAGTTGCTGGACCAGGTGTCCAGTCTGTCCAGGTCTCTTTGAAGTCCTGCCTGATCCTCACCTGATTTAATTATTATTATTTTTTTATTATCACACTGGCCGATTCCCACCAAGGCGGGGTGGCCCGGAAAAGAAAAACTTTCACCATCATTCACTCCATCACTGTCTTGCCAGACGGGTGCTTTACACTACAGTTTTTAAACTGCAACATTAACACCCCTCCTTCAGAGTGCAGGCACTGTACTTCCCATCTCCAGGACTCAAGTCCGGCCTGCCGGTTTCCCTGAACCCCTTCATAAATGTTACTTTGCTCACACTCCAACAGCACGTCAAGTATTAAAAACCATTTGTCTCCATTCACTCCTATCAAACACGCTCACGCATGCCTGCTGGAAGTCCAAGCCCCTCGCACACAAAACCTCCTTTACCCCCTCCCTCCAACCTTTCCTAGGCCGATCCCTACTCCGCCTTCCTTCCACTAGATACACTCTTGAAGTCACTCTGTTTCGCTCCATTCTCTCTTCATCATCTGCCAAAAAGGACACTTCTGAGCCTAACCTTTCCTTCATGTCATTCAAATATACCCAAAATAGCACTGGCCCTAGGACCGACCCCTGTGTGTGTGTGTGTGTGTGTGTGTGTGTGTGTGTGTGTGTGTGTGCGCTCACCTAATTGTACTCACCTAATTGTGGTTGCAGGGGTCGATACACAGCTCCTGGCCCCGCCTCTTCACTGATCTCTACTAGGCCCTCACTCTCTCTGCTGTGTGTGTGTGTGTGCGTGTGTGTGTGTGTGTGTGTGTGTGTGTGTGTGTGTGTGTGTGTGTGTGTGTGTGTGTGTGTGTGTTCGGTAATGATTGGTATGTGCTTAATAAGACTCAACTAGGCTTAAAATATTACTGACAATAACAAGTCCCTAAATAATCTAACTTCTCAACCAACACGGCAGTCAAACAGCTTATTTGAACAATATGATGACTCAGCAATAATGCTTGAAGCAACTAAGATCGGCACAGCGTCAGGCAAGGAATCAAGGAGACCAAAAACTACTCTAACTTTGGATCTTCAACAGATCCTACACAAAAGACATATAACTCCCTTATTACACTTCCAGTCTCCCAGACTACGACAGTGCTTAGATGCCAGAACAAATGTATATCGGGACCAGAGATATAAAGTGTTTCAACTACACATAACCTCTTGAAACGTCAAATATCCCTAATTCTAAATAATGCTCTGTGAACAGAGTTGCACCGAGCTACGAGAGGCATGTCCCAGCTCTCCATCGGAGATGTACTCTACCAAGAACAGTCCAAATGACAGAGCTGCTAGACGAGATGTTTCCTTCACCATCAGCAGCCAGAGAGAAGGGATGTTATTTCGGTGAGCACAAGCCATAGAGAGCGAGGCAAGATCAGCAGTGACAACGTCAGGTATCACGTGACTAGTACCACCTTCAGCTTGGCAGCAACTGTTCAACAAACAAGCAGAGAGTTTGCAAGTGTTGGCAGTCAGTCAGAACTCTCCAACAGCAAGCACAATGAGAAGTGTAGTTGCTGAATCCTACCAACATTCATAAGCTAGTAAAATAAGTTAAATAATGTAAACCATGAAATTTTCCTTTTAGCTATTAATGAAAATATCAACAATATGAATAAATATTAAATACAATACATTCATAGCATCCTTTTTATAAGTCGCAGCAATAAGACCAACGTTGTTTCTTATATGAGATCCAGAGATGTTGCAAATCATTCGAGTTAATATTTTTGCCAACCATTTTGACTGGATAAATGTCGCAGACCCCAACGAGCGAATAATAACTCTGGCTTTAAAACCAGGCTTATAGGTTTTAATCAACTGTAATCAAGTTCAATCAAGTGTTGGCAGTATTTACAAGATTGGCTGTAATGACTGCAGTTTATGGTATGTGACACAGACTGAATGCCTCTAAATGTCAGGTTCACACAACACCAGTATTCGATATGAGCAGCTCAGAAATTAAAGGTGATATTCAGCCACACCCAAGTATGCAACAGTCCCGAAAGTTGGTGGAAGTCAGAGTCCTAGTTCCTTGTACTTCATGAATGGAAAGAAATATTTTAGACTCAGTAACTAAAAAATATAATAACCGTTCATTACATAATAATAGTTTTGGATTATTCAAACATGATTCGTGTATAAGAACATAAGAAAGAAGGAACACTGCAACAGTCCTACTGACCCATGCGGAGCAGGTCCATGTCCCCCCCCCGGATTAGACCAATGACCCCCCCCCGGATTAGCCCAATGACCCACCCAGTCTAATCATCTCCACTCAAGGATGGAGCACTGCACCGGACCCAGCAGCACAAGCTAGTCAGGTCCAACTCACACCCACCCACACCCACTCATGTATTTATCTAACCTATTTTTAAAACTACACAACGTTTTAGCCTGAATAACTGTACTCGGGAGTTTGTTCCACTCATCCACGACTGAGGGAATAGTGCATAACCTG
This sequence comes from Cherax quadricarinatus, assembly GCF_038502225.1. Classification (NCBI taxonomy): domain Eukaryota; kingdom Metazoa; phylum Arthropoda; class Malacostraca; order Decapoda; family Parastacidae; genus Cherax; species Cherax quadricarinatus. Next base: position 258,584 of record NW_027195126.1, on the reverse strand, counting down.
GAGCCAGATTCCTATATGAATGATTTATATTGTTTTAAGTTTTATAGAACTGTTCTCCTGAATGAATCTGCTTGGCCTTCCTATTCATTTATTCAACATTGCAAGCTCCCAATTTTTACAATAACATAAATGAAAAAAAAGTCTTTAAACGTATAAAGAGAAAATTTTAGAAAATACTTAATTTTAAATGAGTTCTTGCTAATTGGCCAGTTGTACCTATTCGGCACGATATATATATATATAAATATATATATATATATATATAAATATATATATATATATATATATATAAATATATATATATATATATATAAATATATATATATAAGAACATAAGAACATAAGAACATAAGAAAGGAGGAACACTGCAGGAGGCCTGCTGGCCCATACTAGGCAGGTCCTTTACAATTCATCCCACTAACAAAACATTTGCCCAACCCAATTTTCAATGCCACCCAAGAAATAAGCTCTGATGTGAAAGTCCCACTCAAATCTAACCCCTCCCACTCATGTACTTATCCAACCTAGATTTGAAACTACCCAAAGTCCCAGCCTCAATAACCCAACTAGGTAGACTGTTCCACTCACCTACTACCCTATTTCCAAACCAATACTTTCCTATGTCCTTTCTAAATCTAAACTTATCTAATTTAAATCCATTACTGCGGGTTCTCTCTTGGAGAGACATCCTCAAGACCTTATTAATATCCCCTTTATTAATACCTATCTTCCACTTATACACTTCGATCAGGTCTCCCCTCATTCTTCGTCTAACAAGTGAATGTAACTTAAGAGTCTTCAATCTTTCTTCATAAGGAAGATTTCTAATGCTATGTATTAATTTAGTCATATATATATATATATATAATATATATAATATATATAATATAAATATATATATATATATATATATATATATATATATATATATATCATAGTTCCTTGATAATGTGAGTAGTCACGAAAGCGCTTGGAATTTCTCTATCCTTTCAGAGTGGTTGTTTTGCATATATATATATATATATATATATATATATATATATATATATATATAATATATATATATAATATATAATATATATATATAATATATATATATATATATATATAAGTAGTGAACTTTTCTACAGGGGGAGGAACTTCCGGTTTAGGCTTTTTCCTGGGCGAGGAACTTCCGGTTTGGGCCTTCTACAGAGCGAGGAACTTCCGGTTTAGGCCTTCTACAGAGCGAGGAACTTCCGGTCTAGGACCAGCAGCTGGAGGGTCACCTTTTCACACCTAGGTGTTACTTCTGGTTTTGACCATGACCTCGCCCTCGAGACTACCTCACCCTTGACCCCCCAACCAATACCCCCACCCCCCACGACCCCCCCCCCCGACCCTCGCGACCCCACCATCGCGCCGCGCGCCCGCCCGCGCGCCCGCCCGCGCGCCCGCCCGCGCGCCCGCCCGCGAGCCCGCCCGCGCGCCCGCCCTTCGCGACCCCCGCCCGCGCCTTCTGCTGCGCCTTCTGCAGCGTCATCCGGATCGCCCCCGCGCCTCGAATTTTTTTTCGATCTTTTGGATCGAATTTTTTTTGAATTTCATTTTCTTGTGGTCTCCATCTCCTCGGATCAAGTTTTTAAGGTTCCCCCTCCCACTTTCACCCCCATCCCAAAATTTCTCGATATTACAAGTTTTTGCATTCCCCCCTATGGGGGTTTTCGAAATTCTCCATCTCCTCGGATCAAGTTTTTTGGATTCCCCCCTATGGGGTTTTCGAAATTCTCCATCTCCTTGGATCAAATTTTTGGGTACCCCTCTCACTTTCACTCCCACCCCAAAATTTCTCGATAATACAAGTTTTGGATTCCCCCCTATGGGGGTTTCGAAATTCTTATGATCTCCTCGGATCAAGTTTTTCGAAAGTCTCCATCTCCTTGGATCAAATTTTTGGGTACCCCTCCTTTCACCCCAAATTTTCTCGACAATACCCTGACTCCATCTCCTCGGATCAAGTTTTTTGGATTCCCCCCTATGGGGTTTTCGAAATTCTCCATCTCCTCGGATCAAGTTTTTTGGATTCCCCCCTATGGGGTTTTCGAAATTCTCCAATTCCTCGGATCAAGTTTTTGGGTACCCCTCCTTTCACCCCCCATCCCCAAATTTTCTCGATAATACAAGTTTTGGATACTCCCCCCTATGGGGTTCTCAATATCAAAGTCTCCACTTCCTCGGATCACCCTCCCACTTTCACCCCCCAACCCCAAAAATTTCTCGACAATACCATGACTCCATCTCCTCGGATCAAGTTTTTTGGATTCCTCCCTATGGGGTTTTCGAAATTCTCCATCTCCTTGGATCAAGTTTTTTGGATTCCCCCCCCTATGGGGTTTTCGAAATTCCTCGGATCAAAGTTTTTGGAATCCCCCCTCTGGGGGTAAGCATTCAAAATAGACTCCTCCTATGGGGGCATGCTTACTACAGGTCTAATGAAGGGTGTTTACTCGGCGGTCAGTGACGTCAGTATTCCTCTCATTAAGTTAAATGAACTTAAAAGGACCGCGCACACAGGTTGAATCAGGTCGGTCCTTTTAGTTCATTCAAGATAATAAGGGAACATAGTAGTGACGTCACGCGCACACAGGCTGAATCTTGTCTACCCTTTTAGTTAATAAGGGGACACAGTACATCAGAAAGGCACATTTTTTCGTTAATACTCACAATTTCTTTACAACACAAGTCTAGACATTTTTTAACTATTTCATCTCAGGTCACTCCCCCCACGAAGTAACCTCCTCCCCACCCTCCCGAACCCTCACACTCCAACCAACACCTCACAATTTTCACTCATAACCCCCAATTTTTCTCGTTTTAACCCTTTTAGTTCATTAAAGTTAATAAGGGGACACATGCATCAGAAAGTCACCACATCGCTTACATCCACTTTCGTTAAATTCACTACTCACAATTTTACATATTACGAAGTTAAATACGCACTTTTACTTTGAACATCTTCAAAACACTCTCATAAATCATTTGAATACTCACAAAAAATACCTTTATACATTTCCAAACAACACTGAAATACTCCAAAAACATCATTCGAACACCCCCAAATCACCTCTGAATACTCCCAGAACACCTTCATAAGTACTCTTGCACATCATTTGAACACCTTCATAAGTACTCTTGCACATCATTTGAACACCTTCAAAACACTCTCATAATCATTTGAACACACTCAAAACACCTTTGAACACCTTCAAAACACCCTTGAACACCCTTGATCACCTTCAAAAACAACATTTGAACACACTCAAAACACCTTTGAACACCTTTGAACATTTCCAAAACACTATTTGAGTACTCCCAAATAAGATTTGACATCTCTAATTTATCTGCACTTACACATTTCATTAAATTACAACTCATCCCTCAGTCTCCAGACTTTTTCTCGTTTTTACAACATTATCACAAAAACTAACTCAAACACTTTACTTTGAACACCCCCAAAAACACTCTCATAATCATTTGAATACTCACATAAACACCCTTGAACACCTTCAAAACACCTTTGAATATCGTTTTTAAACTAATTTCATCACAACCCACTTATATCATCTTTTTTCGGTAACTCTAATTCGACTACACTACCCTCATCAATTACCAACAAATTTTACTCGTTTTAACTAATGTCATCACTGTAACCAAGATTTTCACAAAAAAAAAAACTCTATGACACCTAACACACACGCACACACACACCCCACAACACCCACAATTTTTCTCGTTTTAACCCTTTTAGTTCATTAAAGTTAATAAGGGGACACAGTACATCAGAAAGTCACAACACCCACACCCCCCATTTTTTTCTCGTTTTAACCCTTTTAGTTCATTAAAGTTAATAAGGGGACACACTACATCAGAAAAAGTCCCAACAACAACCCACTTATAACATCTTTTTTCGGTATCTCTAGTTCGACAACAACACCCACATCCCACAACACCCACGAACATTTCCAAAACACTATTTGAGTACTCCCAATTACACCACTGATTACTACTAAAACACCACTGAATTCAATCAAAACACCCTTCAACACCTTCAAACACCCTTGAACACCTTCAAAACACTCTTGAACACCTTCAAAATCACCTTTGAACATTTCCAATCAACACTGAAACACTTCCAAAAAAACACAATTTGAGTACTCCCAATTACACCACTGAATACTACTAAAACACCACTTCCAAAAAAACACAATTTGCTGAATTCAATCAAAAAACACCCTTCAACACCTTCAAAACACCTTTGAACACCTTTGAACACCTTCAAAAAAAAACAACATTTGAACACACTCAAAACACCTTTGAACACCTTTGAACATTTCCAAACAACACTGAAACACTTCCAAAAACACCATTTGAGTACTCCCAAATACACCACTGAATACTAAAACACCACTGAATACACTCAAAACACCACCAAAATCACCATAAACTAAGATCAACACCCACACCCCACAACACCCACAACCCACAACACCCACAATTTTTTCTCGTTTTATCTAATTTCATCAGAAAGTCACAACACCCACACCCCCATTTTTTTCTCGTTTTAACCCTTTTAGTTCATTAAAGTTAATAAGGGGAGACACTACATCAGAAAAAGTCCCAACAACAACCCACTTATAACATTTTTTTTTCGGTATCTCTAGTTCGACAACAACACCCACAACACCCACATCCCACAACACCCATGAACATTTCCAAAACACTATTTGAGTACTCCCAATTACACCACTGATTACTACTAAAACACCGCTGAATTCAATCAAAACACCCTTCAACACCTTCAAACACCCTTGAACACCTTCAAAACACTCTTGAACACTTTTCAAAAACACCTTTGAACATTTCCAATCAACACTGAAACACTTCCAAAAACACCATTTGAGTACTCCCAATTACACCACTGATTACTACTAAAACACCGCTGAATTCAATCAAAACACCCTTCAACACCTTCAAACACCCTTGAACACACTCAAAACACCCTTCAACACCTTCAAAACACCTTTGAACACCTTCAAAACACCTTTGATCACATTCAAAACACTCTCATAATCATTTGAACACACTCAAAACACCTTTGAATAACCTCAAAACACCTTCGAACACCTTCAAAACACCCTTGAACACCCTTGATCACCTTCAAAAAAACAACATTTGAACACACTCAAAACACCTTTGAACACCTTTGAACATTTCCAAACAACACTGAAACACTTCCAAAAACACCATTTGAGTACTCCCAAATACACCACTGAATACTAAAACACCACTGAATACACTCAAAACACCACCAAAATCACCATAAACTAAGATCAACACCCACATCCCACAACACCCACAACCCACAACACCCACAATTTTTCTCGTTTTATCTAATTTCATCAGAAAGTCACAACACCCACACCCCCCATTTTTTTCTCGTTTTAACCCTTTTAGTTCATTAAAGTTAATAAGGGGGCCACACTACATCAGAAAAAGTCACAAAAACAACCCACTTATAACGTCTTTTCGGTATCTCTAGTTCGACAACAACACCCACATCCCACATCACCCACATCCCACATCCCCCACACACACACACAGACACACACACACACATCCCTAACCTAGCCTAACCTAACCTTACCACTTAACCCAACCTAACCTTACCGATCCTACCCTAACCTAACTTAACCTAACCTAACTTATCCTAACCTAGCCTAACCTAACCTAACCTTACCTAAATTATCCTAACCTAACCTAACCTAGCCTAACCTAACCTAGCCTAACCTAACCTAACTTAACCTAACCTAACCTAACCGAACCTACCCTAACCTAACCTTACCTAACCTAACCTAGCCTAACCTAACCTAACCTAACTTAACCTAACCCAACCTAACCTAACCTAACCTAGCCTAACCTAACTTAACCTAACCTAACCTAACCTACCCTAACCTAACCTAACCTAACCTATCTTAACCTTACCTAACCTAACCTAGCCGAACCTATCCTAACCTAACCTAAAATATATTGGAACACTTCCAAAATACATTAGAGTACTCCAGAATTACTTTGAACGACTCCATTTTTGGATATTTCCAAATTAGTTTTGAAAACTTTATCGTAAAATCGAACATTATTTTCTTGTTGGTAAAACACACGCAATGGTAGAAATATTTACTCGATTTCCGAATAGAAGCACTGTCCTCGCTCTGAGAGACTCATTGTGGGTCACCCCAACACATGGTGTAATGCGCTTCACACCCAAGGTAGAACATAACACCTGCGTCAACTCAGGACAGACAGGCGCCATGTAATGCGGGTAACATCCAAGGTAGAAAATCATCTCTTTCCAGACCAACTGTCTATCCTAACCTAACCTAACCTAACCTAATTCCTAACCTAACCTAACCTCACCTAACCGAACCTAACCTAACTCCATCAATCACCTCTATCCTAACCTAACCTAACCTAACCTAACCCAACCTAACTCCATCAAACACCTCTATCCTAACCTAACCTAACCTATCCTAACCTAACCTAACTCCATCAAACACCTCGAATACTACCTAACTTAACCTAACCTAACCTTACCTAACCTACCGAACCTAACCTAACCTAACCTAACCTATCCTAACCTGTCCCAACCCAACCTAACCTAACCTATCCTAACCTAACCTAACCTAACCTAACCTAACTTATCCTAAGCTAACCTAACCTAACTTATCCTAACCTAACCTATCCTAACCTAACCTAAACACTGACTAACTTTGAACCAACTCTGAACACCACTGATCTTCTTCAAAAAATGCTCTGCACATCATTTGAACACCTTCAAAAAAAACACCATCAAACACCTCCGAATACTCCCAAAAAAAACACTACTGATTACTACCAAATCACCACTGAATACTACCAATCACCGTCAAAATCACCAGAAACTAAGTTTAACATCACCATCTAACATCCTTTTTATAGAAATCCCCTCAAATCACTATAACCAAGAACTCCCTCCCCATTTGGCGCATAAAAAAAAAAAGCATGAACACAAACCTAATACGCAAACACTTAGTACATGATCACCATCAACTGAAAACATATCTTATACACACACATAATATAAGACAATCACCAACTACAATCACCCATGTTCACTTACCTCAAAATCACTAATATCACAGAAAACAATCATTTTTATAAACATTTCACACACACACACACACACACAAAAAAATCATATTTGACAATATCTAAGCGCACTCACCTCACTACCACCAACACACGATGTCTCACCTCACAGGACCGACGAGCTCACCTCCAGTGACGTCACACTCCCATTGTGTTACTTGGTGGTTGGTAACATCACACCTAACCCCCCTTGTTTCAACCTGTTGTACCCTACATTATCTAAGAACACTATATCCAAGACGATTACCAGATTTTATGATCCCCAACACCAAGATCACAGAAAACACACATTTTTATAATTATTCACACAAAAATCACGATCACCAATTCCATATCATGTTTACCGTCATCTATCAACACTAATCACCAAGATCACCAAAAAATCTAAGATCATGCATCTCAAAACTACTATGATCACTGAAAACACTTATTTTTTAAACATTCGCACAAAAATAAGACATACACAAAAATACCACAACACTTCCACCAACATCTATAACATAACATGAGCACTATAACATATCACTATCACAAAAAAAATAATACACAAACACCCACATATTATACATTTCAATTGGAAATTTAAGACATGAGACATACACACCAAATCTAAGACATTCACCTCCAACTAAGACATACACATCACCCCTAAAACTTCCTTCCTTATTCATTCCGTATATCTCCTAGAGCTGTTTTAACCCCGACGGATCCATCACGACGTAGGAGCCAGAGGAACCATCACCACTCCAACATCACCTACTACACTCTGGCTCCTACGTCGTGGTGGATCCGTCGGGGTTAAAACAGCTCTAGGAGATATACGGAATGAATAAGGAAGGAAGTTTTAGGGGTGATGTGTATGTCTTAGTTGGAGGTGAATGTCTTAGATTTGGTGTGTATGTCTCATGTCTTAAATTTCCAATTGAAATGTATAATATGTGGGTGTTTGTGTATTATTTTTTTTGTGATAGTGATATGTTATAGTGCTCATGTTATGTTATAGATGTTGGTGGAAGTGTTGTGGTATTTTTGTGTATGTCTTATTTTTGTGCGAATGTTTAAAAAATAAGTGTTTTCAGTGATCATAGTGTGTGCGTGTGTGTTAGGTGTCATAGAGTTTTTTTTTTTGTGAAAATCTTGGTTACAGTGATGACATTAGTTAAAACGAGTAAAATTTGTTGGTAATTGATGAGGGTAGTGTAGTCGAATTAGAGTTACCGAAAATAGATGATATAAGTGGGTTGTGATGAAATTAGTTTAAAACGATATTCAAAGGTGTTTTGAAGGTGTTCAAGGGTGTTTATGTGAGTATTCAAATGATTATGAGAGTACTTTGGGGGTGTTCAAAGTAAAGTGTTTGAGTTAGTTTTTGTGATAATGTTGTGAAGTCTGGAGACTGAGGGATGAGTTGTAATTTAATGAAATGTGTAAGTGCAGATAAATTAGAGATGTCAAATCTTATTTGGGAGTACTCAAATAGTGTTTTGGAAATGTTCAAAGGTGTTTTGAGTGTGTTCAAATGTTGTTTTTGAGAGTGTTCAAGGGTGTTTTGAAGGTGTTCAAGGGTGTTTTGAAGGTGTTCAAAGGTGTTTTGAGGTTATTCAAAGGTGTTTTGAAGGTGTTCAAGGGTGTTTATGTGAGTATTCAAAGGTGTTTTTTGAAGGTGTACAAATGATTAAGAGAGTACTTATGAAGGTGTTCAAATGATGTGCAAGAGTACTTATGAAGGTGTTCTGGGAGTATTCAGAGATGATTTGGGGGTGTTCAAATGATGTTTTTGGAGTATTTCAGTGTTGTTTGGAAATGTATAAAGGTATTTTTTGTGAGTATTCAAATGATTTATGAGAGTGTTTTGAAGATGTTCAAAGTAAAAGTGCGTATTTAACTTCGTAATATGTAAAATTGTGAGTAGTGAATTTAACGAAAGTGGATGTAAGCGATGTGGTGACTTTCTGATGCATGTGTCCCCTTATTAACTTTAATGAACTAAAAGGGTTAAAACGAGAAAAATTGGGGGTTATGAGTGAAAATTGTGAGGTGTTGGTTGGAGTGTGAGGGTTCGGGAGGGTGGGGAGGAGGTTACTTCGTGGGGGGAGTGACCTGAGATGAAATAGTTAAAAAATGTCTAGACTTGTGTTGTAAAGAAATTGTGAGTATTAACGAAAAAATGTGCCTTTCTGATGTACTGTGTCCCCTTATTAACTAAAAGGGTAGACAAGATTCAGCCTGTGTGCGCGTGACGTCACTACTATGTTCCCTTATTATCTTGAATGAACTAAAAGGACCGACCTGATTCAACCTGTGTGCGCGGTCCTTTTAAGTTCATTTAACTTAATGAGAGGAATACTGACGTCACTGACCGCCGAGTAAACACCCTTCATTAGACCTGTAGTAAGCATGCCCCCATAGGAGGAGTCTATTTTGAATGCTTACCCCCAGAGGGGGGATTCCAAAAACTTTGATCCGAGGAATTTCGAAAACCCCATAGGGGGGGGAATCCAAAAAACTTGATCCAAGGAGATGGAGAATTTCGAAAACCCCATAGGGAGGAATCCAAAAAACTTGATCCGAGGAATTTCGAAAACCCCATAGGGGGGAATCCAAAAAAACTTGATCCAAGGAGATGGAGAATTTCGAAAACCCCATAGGGGGGAATCCAAAAACTTGTATTATCGAGAAATTTTTGGGGTTGGGGGGTGAAAGTGGGAGGGTGATCCGAGGAAGTGGAGACTTTGATATTGAGAACCCCATAGGGGGGAGTATCCAAAACTTGTATTATCGAGAAAATTTGGGGATGGGGGGTGAAAGGAGGGGTACCCAAAAACTTGATCCGAGGAATTGGAGAATTTCGAAAACCCCATAGGGGGGAATCCAAAAAAAACTTGATCCGAGGAGATGGAGAATTTCGAAAACCCCATAGGGGGGAATCCAAAAAACTTGATCCGAGGAGATGGAGTCAGGGTATTGTCGAGAAAATTTGGGGTGAAAGGAGGGGTACCCAAAAATTTGATCCAAGGAGATGGAGACTTTCGAAAAACTTGATCCGAGGAGATCATAAGAATTTCGAAACCCCCATAGGGGGGAATCCAAAACTTGTATTATCGAGAAATTTTGGGGTGGGAGTGAAAGTGAGAGGGGTACCCAAAAATTTGATCCAAGGAGATGGAGAATTTCGAAAACCCCATAGGGGGGAGAATCCAAAAACCTTGATCCAAGGAGATCATAAGAAAAAAAAATTCGAGGCGCGGGGGCGATCCGGATGACGCTGCAGAAGGCGCAGCAGAAGGCGCGGGCGGGGGTCGCGAAGGGCGGGCGCGCGGGCGGGCTCGCGGGCGGGCGCGCGGGCGGGGCGCGCGGGCGGGCGCGCGGGCGGGCGCGCGGCGCGATGGTGGGGTCGCGAGGCGGGGGGGGGGGGTCGTGGGGGTGGGGGTATTGGTTGGGGGGTCAAGGGTGAGGTAGTCTCGAGGGCGAGGTCATGGTCAAAACCAGAAGTAACACCTAGGTGTGAAAAGGTGACCCTCCAGCTGCTGGTCCTAGACCGGAAGTTCCTCGCTCTGTAGAAGGCCTAAACCGGAAGTTCCTCGCCCAGGAAAAAGCCTAAACCGGAAGTTCCTCCCCCTGTAGAAAAGTATACTACTTATATATATATATATATATATATATATATATATATATATATATATATATATATATATATATATATATATATATATATATATATATATATATATGCAATAAGATCACAGTAAGCAGGTGATTTCACAATATACAAAACAACCACTGTGAAAGAATAGAGAAATTCCAAACGCTTTCGTGACAACTCACGTTATCAAGGAACAATGAAAGTAATGCATCATAGGAAGGCATATAAAGGGTCTAGCCCACACCTCACTATCACATCCCACAACAAAGCATCACCTAACGCGCGACTCATAAGAAAGGAAACACTGCAGCAGGCCCATTGGCCCAACTAGACAGGTCCTTCACACAACCCACCAACAAACTATTCTACCCAAGAATTAAGCATTTTAAAATTTATTATTTGTCCAATGTATTATTAAATTCTTCCTAAATTCTATTAAATATAAATGGATCTAATTTATATAAACCAAAAGGAAATATTCATATTATTGTCAAAGCTGCTTTTTATGAAACAATATTCAATTATATTTCTGTCGACCATGGACTTGCTTGATACAACTTTCTCAACTTTTTGAAAGTCAATTGGATGGTTAAAATCTCTCACATGAATAAACAGAGCATTGGAATCTTGTCCCTTATTCCTGCCTGCTCTTCAAGACTTTGAGCCAGTCTCTTGTTTGCTACTGTGTTGAAAGCCTTCTTCCAGTCCAAAATGATGCAATCTACCCACCCACCCACCTCTATCCTGTCTTCTGTTAACTCGCAGGTTTGTATTACACAGGATTTTGCTTCCGTGAAGCCCTGCCTATTGTAATGTATGAGCCCATGCCTGGCAATCTTTTATATGACTTTACATACTATGTCATCAACACTGGTCTGTAATTTAATGCTGGCTGTCTCCTTTCTTGGAAATTGGGACTACATTTGTGCCTTCTATTTCGATAGCTTTATTGAAAATTGCTACTAGCCACACACACAATGCCTCAGCTCCCTCTCTCAGGACCATGGAGAGATGTTGTATGGGCCCACCACCTTCGAGGTATCCAGTTCAACTATCAGTTTCTTCACTCCTCCTTCGTTGTGTGCCCAAAACTTGTTGGTGTACTCTACTGCCTTAGTTTGACGGAAGCTTCTTTGTCTCCATTGTGAATGCCTTCTTAAATCTTGTACTGAGCTTTTCACATACCTCTTGGTCGCTCCCTGTGAGCTTTCCTACTTTCCTCCTCGGCCTGATTGCATAGTCCTTGACTGCTGTTTTCCTCTTGATGTAATTGCATAACAACTCTGAGTCAGATTTGACTTATGATGCTATGTTATTCTCGTATTGCTACTGAGCCTCTCTTATCAATGAATACTCGTTTCTGGTTCTTTGCCTCAACTTCCTGAGTTCTTTGCTTTCTATAAGTTTTCCATGCTGTATTACACTTGGCTTTGGCCTCTTTACACCTCTAGGTAACCCATAGGCTCATCAGGGTCTTTCCATTGTTTCTGTTGCCCCTTGGCATGAACATCTCTGCCTCCCTGTACTTATGTGGTCACGTGTTCTATCATTCCATTTATTGTCTTTCCCTCCAGTCCTCTTTCATGTAGATATTGCCACATGCCTGTGTAGTTCCCGATTTTGAAGTTTGGCTTCTCTCTTCCTTCTCGTCCTGCTTCACTCTCCACTGTTAATTCTCTCGGGTATTCAAAACTCAAAACAATGTGATCACTTGCACCGAGGGGCTTTTTTCGTGCGTATTATCCCCTATGTCTGACTTGTTCAAGGTGACTACGAGGTCCAGCCTTGTTGGTACGTACCCTATTCTCTCTCTGGTTGTGTTCCTAAAATGTCGGTGCCCTAAAGTTTTCCAAAAATGCCTCCAGCATCTTAGCCTTCCATGTTTCCCAGTTAATCTCCTTTTGGTCGAAATCCCCCATGATGAGCAACTTTGCCCTTCCGGTCACTTCAGCTAGTGTAGCCACCATCCCTCTGTTGGTCTCTTGCTGTTCACTGCTATCATGACTTTTTGTACCCTTGGTCTAAAATGTATGTAGTCATTTGCTTTCATATCTCCTCAAAACTACATTGGTTTTTGATAAACAGTGAAACTTCTCTTTTCCCTCTGCTTCCCCTGTCTTTCTTCAGGAAATGATACTCACTGAAAAAATCGCATCTGTTATCACCCTATGAGCTTTGCCGTGAGTGCTATTATTTGTTCTTGACACTCCTTACTCTTATTTGTTATTACATCTGCGTTGGTGAGCCACACTTTCAGTTTCCTTTCCAGTACTGTATTCTTGGGGTTAGGAGGGGTTGTTGTGGGCTAAGGGTATGGAAGGTAGGGCTGGATATTATGAGAGGCCACTGTGATGGTGCTGTGGAAAATTGCATTTAGCTGAATGTATCATTATGTACATAACAGTAAATGAACAAAGATAATTACTATTTATCAGTTAGACAAGTAGGAATTTGGGACACCTAGGTCGCAAAAAATGTCCCCCTTCGATACCTACCACTGTCATATCTACAAGTTGCTCTGAACCTATTAATTATAAATAAAAGATACATCACCAGGAATGCTGGTAAATATGTAAATTTGTGGACTGTATATTAAATTAATAAGTGATTATATATACATATATATATATATATATATATATATATATATATATATATATATATATATATATATATATATATATATATATATATATATATATATTATATATACATTTATATAACAGAAGGAGAATATATCTTAATCATAACACTCACCAATTTGACTGGAGATTAATGTGTATCATACTCAGAAAACCTCACTGGCCAGGTTACAACATAAGACTTATCTGAGGTTCCTGGAGCTGTCTTGTCCAGTCGCCTGATATCTCAAGTTATGCAGGAATGCACATCCAACAATTTCGCCTCCTATTTCAGAGGTGTCAGCCCAATTTTAACCTCTAGAGCACGAAAATTCTTCACATTATTAATTAACGTCTGCTACTCTCAATTCAAAACAAACAATAATGGCGAGTCCGTCTGCGCAGGCGCAGGTACAGGCTTCCCATTTTTTATAAAAAATTTTATTAAATACAGTATGGCCATCTATTTACATATAACTACTGTATTTCTGGAAAATATATACAGTATTTTCCACTCTGCGGCCGGGCGGAGTTCGTTGCTAAATGACTCAAATTGCTCATTTGACAATGGTGGAGGACCTGGGTACATATAGGATCTGGCATCCACACGGTGACATATTACACAAGATTTAATCACCCTTTTTACACTTTGTCGTCCTTGTGGAATCCAGAAAGTTTCCCTAATACAATTTAAGGTATCTTGTACCCCACCATGCATTACATTTTTATGGGCATTTAGAACAATCAAATTTGTTAGATGATGAGTTTTGGGCAATAAGATAGGGTGTTTAGCACAATCACCCAATTCAGCATTTTGTAACCTACCTCTGCACCTAATTACATTGTTCTCTAAATACAGCCCCAATTTCTCTATTATGGAACCTTTCACAATTTTTCTTTCCATCATCAATTTAATCTCATTTCCATAGATTTCTTCCTGTACCCTCTTTATCCAATATTCAAGAGGATGTGAAAACTTATATGAGATATTCATCTTGTTTAGAAATTTAAACACCAACTTAGTTACATTGATTAGTTTGGGTAAAGAAGAATACCTATTTATATCAATGGCTAATGAAGGACAAACTATTGGAGCGGTGGTCACAGTAATTTCAACAGGAGCAATATACGCCTTTTGTACAGGCCAATTAGCTTTATTTACCAACCAGCTCGGTCCTTTAAACCATGATACAGCATTTACAAATTTAGCATAAGTTAAACCTCGTGACAAGAAATCAGCTGGATTCTCCTCACCAGGTATATGATTAAAGGTTAACATATGCTAACCCAAACTATTATACTTCTCTTGCATCTGATTAATTTCAGCGACTCTGTTTTGTACGTACACAATTTTACTGTTTCCATTACGAATCCATTGTAAGGATACCTCATTATCAGACCAAATTACAGTGTCGCTAATATTTATCTCCTGCAACTTATTTCTTATATAATTAGCTAATTTGACACCTACATAAATGGCTGTTAATTCCAACTGAGGCAAGGTACGTGATTTAATTGGAGACACTTTAGCCTTAGACATAACAAGAGAAATAACACTATTACATTGAAGATAAGCAACTGCTCCATATGCCAATTTTGAAGCATCACAAAAAATGTGGAGTACATTTTTCCCATTTGGATTGGTCACTTAGCGTGGGAACTCCAACATTGGAATTTTCTCATAATCACCAATTAATTCATCCCACCTGTTAATGAATTCCTCAGGTAGAATTTCATCCCAATCACATTTAAGTTTCCATGCTTCCTGTATTAATAATTTCTCTCTTATAGTAAGGGGTGACACTAAACCTAGTGGATCAAAACATTTGGAAACTTCAGCAAACAAAACTCTCTTAGTTAATTTATTGGGCATACTGTAATTATTAGGTTTTAACGTTAACAAATCTCTCTCAGTATCCCAAGTTAATCCCAATACATTACTACATTTTGGCACTTCATCTCCAGGGTAATCTTTACTTATTTTGTCCTTTAATTAGGACGAATTACTATTCCACTCCCTCAGAGGCATATTTGCACTTTGCATTATTTTATTAGCCTCTCCATAAGTCATTAACAGTTCCTCTTCAGTTGACGTCACACCCAGGAAATTGTCCACATAAAATTGTTTGCTCATTACTTTACTCAATGGACTTTCCATACGTTTAAGGTGTGCATTTATCGTCGCTTGAAGTAGGAACAGACTGGATGTAGCACCAAATAATACGCTCCTAAAGCGAAAGGTTTTCAGAGGGCTAAGTGGGTCACTAGGATTCTCAGGCCATAAGAAACGGGTACAATCCCGGTCAGCCTCTTGTAAAGCCACTCTTAGGAAAGCTTTACTTATGTCAGCCGTAAAGGTATAATTCTTCATCCTGAAATTTAATAAGATATCTCCTAATTTTTCCGTCAACGACGGACCTGTCATCAAACAGTCATTTAAACTAGGTACAGTTTTGTTACTCCTGGCACTACAATTAAACACAATTCTCAGAGAAGTGGTCTTAGACTCCTTCTTCACTCCGTGATGTGGCAAATAGTGACCATAAATTTTGGCTTGCTCAGGAGGTACCTCTTCTATAAATTTATTAATTAACTGCTCAGCAATTATATCATTATAGGCAGTTAACAATTCTGGTGTCTTACTCAGTTCGCGGAGCTGAGCCTTTAACTGTCCATATTCCATTTTGTAATTTGTGGGCAATTCTGGATGGTTCAGTCTCCACGGAAGTCGTACCCAGTATTGTCCAGATTCAAATTTTACATCTCTCAGGTATTGCTCCTGAGTAAAAGAATTGTCTGGACTTTCTTCATTTACATTTATTCCAATGCTGTCTAATTCCCACAATTTATGCACTGGCTCAGCACCATCCTCTATGGAAGAATTATACTGGGGTACAATTTCATGAGTAAGATACACAGTTATGGTATTTGTAGTTCCTCTAGTCATGAATTATTATTACGAGGAATCCTACCATACATTACATGGCCTCCTGCAGTCTTTAAAAGGGTGACACCACATTTCTTTACCATACCCTTTACAAAGGAGGCATAATAGTCACTACCTATCAAAATATTTATTGGGCCTACAGAATCATCACTTACACCAGAAGGTGCTAAATTTACATTATGTGAGAGTCTTTCTGTAGCTTTACTAAGCCCTACTGTAGATATTTTCTCTGGAAGTCTATCTACAATTACTGCATTAACACGTTTTTTCTCATTGCCCAACCTGACAGTTACATAAACAGTGTCATACAATTGAGCTCTTTTATCTGAGAGAAAACCAGATAATTTTAAAGTTGTGGTATCTCCCATCTGTACTTTCATACCATCAAGACATTTACGTTTTATGAAAGTACGCTGGGATCCCTGGTCCAATAATGCATTTACATTTTTTGATTCATGCCTTTTATCATCAATTTTTACCTGTAACACAGGTAAGGCTACTTCAGCAAAACCATCATTATTAACATTAGCAGCAATTATTACATTAGCCACTGTTGTGTCAGGATTGTCAACATTATCATTATTATCAACATTGTCATATAAACCCTTACACATGACTATATGGTGTCTTCCTTTGTGACATTGATAACAGTTGTTTAATTTGGCATGACAATCCTTTACATTGTGATTACCTAAACACCTGATACATCTGTCAAGTTCCTCCAATCTTTCAACTTTATCATTCCATGAATTGTATGCATTGCAATTCTTAGAAAAATGAGTACCCTTGCAGAAGAGACAATCTCTCTTTTCTTTGACTGGTTTCTTATTAACTGGGCTACTCTTAGGAGGGTACTTATTCTTCTTACCTAGTGGAGAATCATTATTTCTGATCTGCTACTTGATATGCACCTATGTAACTCTTTTTAGGAAATGAATTTTGATTATTAACATTGAGATAATTTTTCCCTTTGTGAAACTTGACAGATATCTCAGAGTTATTATGTGTTGCATCTTTAAAATGAGTTAGTTGGTTGGTCTGCAACTGCACAATTAATTCTTGTAGACCTAGTCTTATTTCCTCCAGACCAAAATAACCTTTGTGATATTTGTTCGAGAGCCATTGAAGTGTTTTACAGCTTAATTTATTCTGTACAATGGCACTCAATAACCAGTCTGATTCCTTCATATTATATTTATTACTTAAAGTTTTGAGAGTGCTCTCCAGTTTAACTCTAAACTGTTGTAAACCTTTGTAAGTGTGATCTGGAGATTTTAAATTAACAATGATATTCACTAGATCCAACCTACTTTGTTCTATATTACCATATGTGACCTTCAACAAGTCAACTGCTTCCTTGTAAGAGTCATCTACATTGGGAAAGGCTTGTATGAGTATGTGAGCATCTCCTCTTACCTGTCCTTTGAGGTAAAATAATTTAGTTACACAGGCTAGGTCACTCCTGTCATGCACAGCTGCTTTAAAAATTGACCAAAACTCCTCCCAGTTTTCTCCAGGATTAAATACAGGTAAACATGATTCTGGGAGTTTTGGCAAAGACATCTTATTTGTTGGAGCAGACTGATTAACTGCCTGGTTTACACATATTAATTTATTCAAGGTCTGACTTTTACAAGAAAGAATCTTTTCTTCTAATTCATAAGACTAATCATGAGATCTACTTCTGTCTCATCTACACAGTTTACTAACAAATCTCCTTCATATTTGTTGTAATATAATTTGTATGAATCATATCTATTACCTAAAGCATCTAAATACAGTTTTAAATCATCAGTATTCACAGTTTCTTGATTCATTAATTCCAAACTTTTATTGTATGCTTTTGTTACCTGCCCCTTTCTAGCTTGCAGTGATGCTTTTTTTTACTCTGTATTCCATATGTTGTCTTCTATATTAATTTCCTCATTTTCAGCCATAATGCAATGTATTAACCCCCGTCACCTCCCCCGCCATCCCTGCCACCACCTCTACAACTTCTTCCCTCTACCAGCACTATCAAGTAACAGCACCCCCGCCACCCCTGCCACCTCCCGCCGCCACCCACGCAACCCCTGCCACCCCCCCGCCATCCCTCAACCGTCACGATACCGCCACCCCCCGTCACGCCACCCCCCCCGCCACCACCCCCGACGTCACAGACTGCCATCCCTCAGCCACCCCTTCCTCCACCCATGCCATCCCTTTCTAAACCCCCGCCACCCCTTCCTCCACTCCCGCCATCCCATCCTCAACCCCCGCCACCCCTTCCTCCACTCCCGCCATCCCATCCGCAACCCCTGCCACTCCTTCCTCAACTCCCACAACCACTTCATCCACCGCCGCTACACCTTCCTCCTCCCCTTCCCTCCCTCCTCGTCAGAACAACATAAAAAAGTTAAAAATGTCGTCCATGTTGCAGTTTGAGGGCAGTATAAACTCCGCCTTCACTTCCATATACACCCAATAGGCAGTCAGCTCTTTCCTCCGCCTCCCTCTTACCATACGTCTGGTCTCTAATTTTAACTATCACTACATTGTTATTTCCCAACATTACAATTACTGATACTGTCTGAGAGTTACCTAAAGTCAACACTAACTAAATGATCATACAAAATGTACCAGTGTATGTAGTGTATCCGGCACCAGCTGTCACACAGTACTGTCTTCTTTATCACTGTTGTGGAGCACAGTCAACATGGCCGGCGGCGGCGCCTCCATCTTGTAGCGTTATAACACTGAATCACACTCACGCATGTATATATAAATACATATATATATATATATATACAGATATATATATATACATATATATATATATAGATATATATATATATATATAAATATATATATATATACATATATATATATATACATATATATATATATAAATATATATATATATATATATATATATATATATATATATATATATATGTGCAAAACAACCACTCAGAAAGAATAGAGAAATTCCAAGCGCTTTCGTGACTACTCACATTATCAAGGAACTATGAAAGTGAAGCATCCAAGGAAGCTATATAAGGGGTCGGCCAGCACCTCACTATCAGATCCCACAACGGTTAAACACGTGACGCGCGGCGAGCCAACTTGGACAGGTCCTTTGCAAAACTCACCCCCAAGCTATTTATTTGTCCAGTGTATTATTAAATTCTACCCAAATTCTATTAATTATAAATGGATCTAATTTATATAAACCACTCTTTCAGAGTGGTTGTTTTGCATATTCTGAAATCACCTGTTTACTGTGATCTTATTGCATATATATATATATATATATATATATATATATATATATATATATATATATATATATATATATATATATATATATATATATATGTCGTGCCGAATATGTAAAACTGGTCAATTAGCAAGAACTCATTTAAGATTAAGTCCTTTCTAAAAATTTTTCTTATACTTTTAAAGATATATTTTTTTTCATTAATGTTCATTTAAAAATTTTTAATTTTTCTCCAAGAGAATCTTAGAAAACTTACCTAACCTAATTATAACAAGAACAATTTATTTTAGCCTAACCCAACTAAATATATTTTAGATTTGTTTACAATAATTTAATACTAAACAAACACAGTGAAATATATTTTTTTCGTTAGGTTCAGAATGATTTTGGCGAAATTATTGCATACACAAATTTTCACTTGTCCTATATGGCAAGATGAACGTTGCTATTTAAGCCAAGATGGCAAGTTATGCCTATTCGGCACGACATATATATATATATATATATATATATATATATATATATATATATATATATATATATATATATATATATATATATATATATATATATATATATATATTGCTGAGAAATGGGTTATCAGCTAAGTTTAAACAGTGAAAACTTAACTTAGAAAGCTGTCGAAGTCATCTCTCAACGGGCTGTAAAGAGTTATAATTTGTAAGATTATAAATTACCCCTAGGGGGTGTTATGTCAGCATATTTCATTCACTGATTGCTGACAAATTACGTACTTGTTTGGACTCAAAAGTCCTCACGTTACTGCCGACTATAGGTTGATTACAAACTCCTCGCGACTCAAGAACTGCGCAGTCCCCCGTACTACAAGAAATTCATAACCTACCTTGCTCTTGTAGCGTGAGCTATGGTGTTCTTCACACCTTCGACAGGTATCGGTGACTTGATAGAAGCTGAAGTGTCCTTGGATGTCCACGTCTTCCATAGTCTAGGAATACGCACACTGGTACACTATGTTCCACAAGGTTTGTCTTTATTGTTCACAATCTTATCACTATAGAAGCTGATCACACTTCTCTTAAGTGTTTATTGTGTTTTATGAGATACTTTGTTCACACTAACGCACAAATCAGTGCTCTTTGTTGGTTATCCTGGCGTCAGTGTCACTCTCAATAGAGTCAAAAGTAATCTGAAGATGCCACAGCACCCCACGCCGTTACTCCCCTAGCACAAAGGAAAAGCTGACCTAGTACTTTTGCTTCCTTGCCACTTCCTCGATGAAGCAAAAAAGAATGTTTGATTCTTGCTGTCTTAAGCATAGACAACAATGTCCACTATTTTTACCATGGTAATAAAGTGGGAGCAGGATTTTCATTAATTGTCCTGCTAAGGCAAGAGATGTACTGTCTCTTATTAAACTACACTTTGCAACACTGCAAGGAGCGTCGGTCGAAGCGACCACGTCCCATACTCATACTGCATCTGCTATCAATTACTCGCTGTAGCAGTAAACAAGATATTTGACCCTTCTGAGAGGGCTGGGCCCCTCAGGGCTGAAAGGGGCTGAAAGGGGCTGAAGGGGGCTGATACCCCCTCCTGGAGAAAATTTCTCCATATATATATATATATATATATATATATATATATATATATATATATATATATATATATTATTATTAACACACTGGCCGATTCCCACCAAGGCAGGGTGGCCCGAAAAAGAAAAAAATTCACCATCATTCACTCCATCACTGTCTTGCCAGAAGGGTGCTTTACACTACAGTTTTTAAACTGCAACATTAACACCCCTCCTTCAGAGTGCAGGCACTGTACTTCCCATCTCCAGGACTCAAGTCCGGCCTGCCGGTTTCCCTGAACCCCTTCATAAATGTTACTTTGCTCACACTCCAACAGCATGTCAAGTATTAAAAACTATTTGTCTCCATTCACTCCTATCAAACACGCTCACGCATGCCTGCTGGAAGTCCAAGCCCCTCGCACACAAAACCTCCTTTACTCCCTCCCTCCAACCTTTCCTAGGCCGACCCCTACCCCGCCTTCCTTCCACTACAGACTGACACACTCTTGAAGTCATTCTGTTTCGCTCCATTCTCTCTACATGTCCAAACCACCTCAACAACCCTTCCTCAGCCCTCTGGACAACAGTTTTGGTAATCCCGCACCTCCTCCTAACTTCCAAACTACGAATTCTCTGCATTATATTCACACCACACATTGCCCTCAGACATGACATCTCCACTGCCTCCAGCCTTCTCCTCGCTGCAACATTCATCACCCATGCTTCACACCCATATAAGAGCGTTGGTAAAACTATACTCTCATACATTCCCCTCTTTGCCTCCAAGGACAAAGTTCTTTGTCTCCACAGACTCCATACTCTCTCCCTCCAATCTGATATCCAATCTTTCATCACCTAATCTTTTTGTTATCCTCATAACCTTACACTTTTAATTTTCTTCTTTTGCATACTCTACCAAATTCATCCACCAACCTCTGCAACTTCTCTTCAGAATCTCCCAAGAGCACAGTGTCATCAGCAAAGAGCAACTGTGACAACTCCCACTTTATGTGTGATTCTTTATCTTTTAACTCCACGCCTCTTGCAAAGACCCTCGCATTTACTTCTCTTACAACCCCATCTATAAATATATTAAACAACCACGGTGACATCACACATCCTTGTCTAAGGCCTATATATATATATATATATATATATATATATATATATATATATATATATATATATATATATATATATATATATATATATATATATAAGTAGTCGATTTTTCCACTGAGCGACTCCTTCCGGTTTAGGGCTTCCACTGAGCGACTCCTTCCGGTTTAGGCCTTCCACTGAGTGACTCCTTCCGGAAAAGGCCTTCCACTGAGTGACTCCTTCCGGTCTAGGGCCAGCAGCTGGAGGGTCCCCTTTTCACACCTAGGTGTTACTTCCGGTTTGACCTCGCCCTCGAGACTACCTCACCCTTGACCCCCCCAACCAATACCCCCGCCCACGACCCCCCCCCGTCGCGACCCCCCTTCGCGACCCCACCGTCGCGCCGCGCGCCCGCCCGCGCGCCCGCCCGCGCGCCAGCCCGCGCGCCCTCCCGCGCGCCCGCCCTTCGCGACCCCCCGCCCGCGCCTTCTGCTGCGTCGTCCGGATCGCCCCTGCGCCTCGAATTTTTTTTTCTTATGATCTCCTTGGATCCAGGTTTTTGGATTCTCCCCTATGGGGTTTCGAATTTTTTTTGAATTTCATTTTCTTGTGCTCTCCATCTCCTCGGATCAAATTTTTGAGGTTCCCCCTCCCCCACCCCCAATCCCAAAAATTTATCGATAATACAAGTTTTTTGGATCCCCCCTATGGGGTTTTCGAAATTCTCCATCTCCTTGGATTGCCCCTCCCACTTTCACTCCCCAACCCCAAAAATTTCTCAATATCAAAGTCTCCACTTCCTCGGATCCCCCTCCCACTTTCACCCCCCAACCCCAAAAATTTCTCAATATCAAAGTCTCCACTTCCTCGGATCCCCCTCCCACTTTCACCCCCCATCCCCAAAAAATTTCTCAATATCAAAGTCTCCACTTCCTCGGATCCCCCTCCCACTTTCACCCCCCAACCCCAAAAATTTCTCGATAATACAAGTTTTTTGGATCCCCCCTATGGGGTTTTCGAAATTCTCCATCTCCTTGGATCCCTCTCCCACTTTCACCCCCCAACCCCCAAAATTTCTCGATATCAAAGTCTCCACTTCCTCGGATCCCCCTCCCACTTTCACCCCCATCCCCAAAAAATTTCTCAATATCAAAGTCTCCACTTCCTCGGATCCCCCTCCCACTTTCACCCCCCAACCCCAAAAATTTCTCGATAATACAAGTTTTTTGGATTCCCCCCTATGGGGTTTTCGAAATTCTTATGATCTCCTCGGATCAAATTTTTTGGATCCCCCTATGGGGTTTCGAAATTCTCCAATTCCTCGGATCAAGTTTTTGGAATCCCCCCTCTGGGGGTAAGCATGCTTACTACAGGTCTAAACAAGTCAAATGAAGGGTGTTTACTCGGCGGACAGTATTCCTCTCATTAAGTTAAATGAACTAAAAAGGACCACACGCACACAGGTTGAATCTTGTCGACCCTTTTACTTCATTCAAGTTAATAAGGGGATATAGTACCTACATCATAGGGAAAACATTTTCATCATCAGAAAGACACATTTCAGGATAACACTAATACACAATATTTTTTTTTCATTATTTATTATACAGCCATTACATTTCTGGTAATACAAACAAATACAGTTTCATTGAAAAAAGCTACAATTCATTGACTAAAATCAATGTAGAGTAATTTTTCTTCTCTTGTAGAATTTCTGTGCATTTTGTTCAGGGTCGTCGTCTTCTTCCTCATCTGTTATACAATAAACTTCTGGGGGGGGGGAAACTGGTGGATAATAAATGGGGGAATCCTCATCCGGGGAAGCTGGTGGATAATTTATGGGGGAAGCTGGCGGATAATTTATGGGGGAATCCTCATCCATACATGAACTAGGTTGGGAATTTGTCATAAAATATTCCATCTCGCTCCATACGCATTTATCGCAACAACAACTACTAACACATTCTCCACTCATATGAGACTGGGGAGAAGGTGCGATCTCGGCGTGGGTAGGAGTTACAATATCCTGGATAAAAGCGTTAACATCAACCACCTGAGTAGGAGGCACAGTCTCAACATCCACATGAGGTCGGGGAGAAGTCTCGTTGGTAGGAGGGGTAGCAACAGCATCTCCATATGGATGGGTAGGAGGCTGGGTGGATCTCGCTCCTAACAATCCCAAATCATTTGCTCCTGTCGGATTTGATTTGCGCGAATAAGTTCCAACAACCGCATTATATTCGCATCTGGCAAAGAAAAAAAAAAATTCTCGATTAGAAGAAGAATAAGGCATATCTTTAATTGCATTAAAAAGTTTTAGTGGTTAATACATTACACTTCTAAAATCATTTATGTGTAAAAAGATTTATTCAATATTAATACAAGATTCACTCAGATAATGAACAAAAATCACTTACCATTTACCGCAGGAGGATGGATTATTCCGACATACACAGGGATACTGTCTTCTCTCCTCCTCGCAGACACCTCCAACGGGAGTACTGAATTGGATTCATCCTTGACCCAACTTGAATTACAGTAGATCCAAACAGTGACCCAGCACGGTCATTTTATACCAGTGTTGTGACCTTGGCTCCGCCTCTAAACGCCTCAGGCTCTACCCACCGTACGATAATTCCAATATTTTACACAGATTTTCATAATTCCACGTTGAATTATTAGCAAATACACTTGAACATGAGGGTATATTGAAATGCTCATATGCATATTTCAATATAAATTGATCATTCTTTAATTTATTTCTACCAAAATCTTTAAACAAATATGGTATAATTTTCTTTACGCTATAATTTGTTAACTTATACACAAAATATATAGCATATAAGCCGCACATCAATGATTTTTCATGTTGAATCCTCTGATTAATACCGTACATGAAATTTCTCTTGTATATAATTTTCTCATATATATTTGTATAATGTTTTAAATCCACCCCGAAACTATCTAAATATAATAATATGTGTTTGTTCACATATATAGTAATCCAATGAGCCATATTTTCATCTTGATCGTTCAATATATTAATGATGAAAATTACCGGCTTATCTTTTATCCTCATAATAACTTCATTTATATTATTTGCGGCAAAACATCCCAAATACGAGGCATATCTTCCCGTATGATGTTTCAAGGCAATATTTATTTCTTCACAATTCATGATCTATACTCGTGTATGCACTATCACTGTTCTATTTTCATTTATATTTAAAATCGCATTAGTTTCACCAAACATCAGACAAATTCTATTCTCATCTTTCGGTTTACCAAATGTCATATCTATTCTCAAATTACCATTCTTCTCGACAGATATAGCATTCTTGACCTGTTCACTTCTCAGGTCAACACCTAATATAGTTCTGCCTTGGAGAAAACTCTTATATGTAATCAGATGATCAGTCTCCAAACCCAGAGATTTCAAGGTAGCGTAATATAACCTACTCGCATGTGTAGGAAACTTACAGTCAATATTAAGAATCATTTCTGAATTAATTGTAACCCCGAAATGATTCAAATCTTCATGTTGAAAATATAATGGATTAAAATTATATCCTCCATCATATGTCTTCATATCAACTATTATAATAAATATCTTATCGGGTATGACTTGTCCACAAGGATTATCTGCCATCAATTGTGTTTGATTAGATGCCAGAATATATGATTTAAATAATGTCTTCTTGAATAGATATTCACACCCCTGCGGGTTTACCCTCATGCTTGAATTCAATGCAATTAATGCATTCGTATACGGAATAACGTTATCGATCCATAATTTAATGGAATTAATATTATATTTATATGTTTTTCCGGCTAATGGTGTCATAATTGCCCATGTGGGTGAATGTAATTCAAGTCTCAATTGATATTCGACACTATCCAGGATATATTCGTGAAAACTACTCACATCCAGCATCAAAGGGAAACAAGTATTTACATTCGATAATTTACCTTCGTCTTTCTTAACAGCATCGAAATCAGCTGCTGTAATAGTACTACTTGTTGTCTCATTATTACGAAAGAATGCTAGTATGAAACAATATTGTTTCATACTATGGAACAATGCTCTTCTCCAGACTGAGGGACTGACCACCTCAAAACTTTAAGGGTGATGGACTGATTACATCGTCTTCAAGTATCTTCTGCTTCTATCAACTTTTCTGTACTCGACTGAAGAAGCCTACTGTGTAGGCGAAACGTTTCGAAATAAAGATACCTAACTGTTGCATATGTGTCTTACCTAACAACCTGTCGGTATTTTATACCATTTTAATTTCCGGTTCATAACTGAAGTTGGTACAAGATAAAATTCTTTCATGATTTATTAAACAATCTTCAAATAATATCTACTGCTAGAGGTAATACCAATTTTCTTACAAGCTAATGCTCTAATCTCGTTCTTGTACTTTTTAAATATTTTAGGGTCTAATGGTATTTTATTCTTGATCAAATTATTGAAAATCTCACTGATATAACTTATGTGTGTTTTCTTAAACTGTTGTAATAAACTCTTCCGTTGATTGCGTGGGAGACTATTAAGTAATGCAGTTAATTCTTTAATTTTTTCTAATAATGATTTTTTCATTGTACCGTCAACAAATCTCCTTATAAGATACCAAATAATGCGTAATTCCACCATTTTTTTTTCGTTTCAATACTCTGTGGATAATATATTCTGGAGGTGGTGTGACTGGGGTCAATTCTTCGCGATAAAATGTTCCTTTAATCTTTTCACCTTTCAAATCTTCCAAATGATATGTTGTTATAGGTTGAGAATTATTAATTCTATATTTTAAATATTTCCTCTGTATTTTGTGTGTGAAACCCTCGGTTAAACGTGGATGATCTGCTGCTCAGAGTCACTCTTGTTGCATCTCCAACAGCCAATTTCTTACTGATTCGTTTCTTATTGGATCTTCCATTTTTATAATTTATGCGAAACTGATTCCTTATATCATTCAATGTCGTAATACCATGGACTTGTAATGGGGTTTTACCATCAATCCCCGAGTGTGGAGTTGAATTATACACATCTACCAATCTATTTAACACTTTTGAATGATTAAATGTATTGGCACTTGTCATATACTTGTATAATTTACGTTTCAACGTTTGCAAGCCTCTCTCTGCAATGGAAGCTTTAGTTTCATTCGAAAATACATGATATAACTTTATATGCTTACTCTGGAGATAATTCTGTACCTGTTTATTTAGAAACTCTCCACCTTTATCTGTAAATAATCTCGATATATTCTTCGCCTTTTCATTCTCCAATATGTTTTGTAATGCATGTAAAGTGCTCGGTCCGTCTTTCTTTTTCATGAGTACTGCTTGTAAATATCTTGAAAAACATCGATACACACGAGAATTTATTTATATCCATCATTATATCTGGATAATTTAGACATATCACCCAAATCACAGGTTAATATCACTCTGGGTTTGGGTGCAATTATTTTCCTGCCAGGAAACTTCTTAGGTTTAAGAACATGTAAAGTATATGATCTTTCTGAATTTAAGAAATTTCTGATCTCTTTCAAGGTTATGGACGGATCAATCTTTTTTACAGCTGTATATAAATTGTTTACACCAGAGAATGATCCCACAGAACCAGGATCTCTATAAACCTTTTCAATTAATTTTGTTCGCTCCATTGGTATACAATTTCGTAGGAATCCTGACGTAACACATTGGTTCGCAACTGTAATGCTTCTGGTGTATTTAATGCAAGGTCTATGAATAAATAACCAAAGGGTGATCGATTTATGGCAGATTTATATATATTTACAAATTCTTTATTTTTACCGAAAACTTGTCGCCCCAGAATCTCTACTTGTCCAAGATCCCTCATTTTAAATAAAGCAAAATGCGTGGCGTTTAAAGCTATGGTACGACTATATCGTCCTCCGTGAAATATATTTTGAGTAATCAGAATAATGCTTATATTATGATGTCTACCTTTAGTAAAACATTCGAGAATAATTTCACTGTTACCAGCTTTTAAAAATAGATCATCAACAATAATTATTGTATTTTCATCAGATGATGCAATGACATTCTGTGGGTCGATAATATCTTTACTTAATGTTAATTTATGAGATATCTCTGAATCTTGTTCTAAGGGATGTGATGTCACCCCGCATATTATAATGTTATGAAATTTCTCATGGTATAACTTTATTAATTTTGATGTGAAATAAGATTTGCCACTATTCGAATAACCGGCAATGATAATCCTTGATGGATAACAACTACCTCACATGATGAGAGACCAGAAATTATCACATACATCCAGAATTTTAGAGGTAGGCACACAGTGAGGAAATATAGTGTTCCTTCAACTTATAACAGAGAGTTAAGAATGTATTTACATGCTTATAGGGATTATTTTATAGATCAGATGCGAGATATGTATGATAGATCACCTCTAGCAATGTCGCTCAGAATCCACCCGATTATAGTTATAAGAACATTACGTCAAAACATATCGGGTGATGATCAAAATGGACAGTTTGTGATAAATTTAGTGTTTGAGTTAGTAAGTGAAGAGGAAATCTCTGAAGTATTTGATCGATGGGTGGGAACGATATTAGAAAGATACGAGACAGAGTTGCAAGATCAGGAAGGATCTGGTTGGATCATAGATCAAATCGAATCTTTCAGTATCGAATACGTTAAAGTAGAATTCAGAGTACAAGTAGGATCATATGTGGCATATCCCAAGAAACTGCGAGTGAACCAATATGTATTTAATCCAGAGATTAATGATGGGTTATGTGTACTGCGTGCTTTTGCTGCCTATCAATGTCATAAAAAGAACATGTCATGAAGTGATATCCCCAGAGCAGTTAATACTAAGGAAAGATGTCTTAATCATGCAAAATCTTCTATAGATGATTTTCCCATTACACGTGATAAGTTAGGTATATTAGAGAAGGAAAATAAAGTGTCATTATATGTTTATCAATTAAGAAAGGATCAAGGTGGGACATTTGTGGCTATGTGTCGTAAGGGGAATAAGAAATATAAGGACATCATGTGTGCGTTATTGTTGAATGAAAGTCATTTAGTTTTAATTAAAGATTTTGACGGGTATGTTAGAACGATAATGACAGAAAAAGGTGTAAAGAAGCGCTGTCATAGTTGTTTGATGAAGTTGAATACACAGGAAGAGTTAGATATCCACGAAGATGGATGTAAAATCAATCAGATTCTCGTATTCCCCCGGAAGGAACAACAGTACACTTTAAAAATTTTAGTCATACACATTCCAGCGAATACATCGGTGTATTTGATTTCGAATGTGCATTAGACACCACTCTCCCGGCAGGCAAAATTGAGTCTCGCCATAAAGCTATTGCCTATTGTTATATTATATTTGATCGCAAAGGAGAAATAGTGTGTATGAAGAGTTATAAGGGGGAGGATGCTATTAATCATTTCATTTTAAATGTTAGTGGTGAATGGAATAAAATAAAGTTTAGAAGAGAGTATCATGTAATCCATATGACAGAGGAGGATAAGATGAGACATGATTCTCAGATCTCTTTTAAATTATGTAGTAACACCTTCAAAAATCCCCAAAGAAACCTGTCATGATTAATTCTTTAGGACTTTATCTCGACTCAGAAAAGATTATAAGATGTCGAGGAAGAATTCATAATTCTTCACTACCTAAAGAAGCCATACATCCAATATTGATCCCCAAGAATCATTGGCTAACAAAACTGATTGTGCAAAACGCCCTCAGTAACGTGTTACATGGTGGGGTAGCTGACACACTTTGTCATATACGACAATCCTACTGGATACCTCAAGGTCAACAAAGTGTGAAAAAACAAATAAACAACTGTATTGCTTGTCGTCACTATGATATGCTAGTATATCAGTATCCAGGTCCACCTCCATATCCCTCTGAAAGAGTTTGTCATATCACTCCATTTGAGGTGACAGGTGTAGATTACACTGGACCAATAATTTTAACCAAAACAGTTGACAAAGTTCCCATCAAGGTGTACATCTGTTTGTTCACTTGTGCTACAACTAGAGCAGTACATCTAGAAGTAGCCACTGACATGTCTGCTGAAACCTTTATCAAATTATTCAGGTTTGCAGCCAGAAGGGCATGTCCCAGACTGATGATTTCAGATAATGCAACGAACTTTGTTGCTGGTGCTGCTTATATAAGCAAGATCTTTGATCAACCAGAAGTACAACAGATGCTGAATCAACGCAGTTGTCGTTGGAGATACATTCCTCCTAAATCTCCATGGCACGGCGTATTTTATGAAAGAATGATCGGCATTGTAAAATGTTGTTTAAGGAAGACTCTTCATCGTCAAAGAATCGACTTAGAAGAATTCCGTACAGTTGCGACTGAAATAGAAAATAGAGTCAACAACAGACCTCTAACTTATGTTACCGATGATCTGGACAATTTAGAAGTGTTAAGTCCATCTCATTTACTCCATGGCAAAAGGCTCGAACCTGTTCCTCCCATGAATGATAAAGAAATCATAGAGGATCCTACTTATTTCGAACCTGAGCAACTCAGACGTAAATTCAAACACTTTAATAAAGTGATTGAACGTAGGGAGAAAATTTGGCGAGAAGACTATCTCACCTCATTGAGAGAACACTTCTATGGAGCTGGTGTTCCTGAAAATCATAAGTCCTTAAGACCGGGTGACATAGTAATTATTGACAATGATGGTCCGAGGTCCCAATGGCCACTTGGAAAAATTGTGACCATATATCCTGATGCAAATGGAATCATCAGGACAGTTGATGTTTTAAGCAAAGGTGTAGTGAATAAGCGGACAATAAATAAACTAGTTCCGTTAGAATTACACAGTGTTGAAAACAAAATTAGTGATTATCCAGAAACCACACCAACTAAAGCTGTTCAGAAAAGACAAGCAGCAGTGGTGGCGAGTGAGAAAATCAAATTAATGTTAAGTGATGAATAGTTCACCTGCAGTGAACCTCCACCGCCCCCCAGTGTGGAGAAATTTTCACCAGCCCCTTCAGCCCCTTTCAGCCCTGAGGGGCCCAGCCCTCTCAGAAGGGGCAAATATCTTGTTTACTGCTACAGCGAGTAATTGATCCCAGATGCAGTACCAGTATACGACCTGTGGTCAAGCGACCGCCGCTCCATGCGGTCCAGTGTTGCCAAGTGTAGTTTAATAAGAGACAGTCCATCTCTTACCTTAGCAGGACAATTAAGGAAAATCCTGCTCCCACTTTATTATCATTGTAAAGATAGTGTATATTGTTGTCTATGCTTAAGATAGCAAGAATCAAACATTCTGCTTTGCTTCATGGAGGAAGTGGCAAGGAAGTAAAAGTATTAGGTCAGCTTTTCCTTTGTGCTAGGGGAGTAACGGCGTGGGGTGATGTGGCGTCTTCAGATTACTTTTGACTCTACTGAGAGTGACATTGACGCCAGGATAACCAACAAAGAACACTGATCTGTGCGTTAGTGTGAACAAAGTATCTCATAAAACACAATAAACACTTAAGAGAAGTGTGATCAGCTTCTTTAGTGATAAGATTGTGAACAATAAAGACAAATCTTGTGGAACATAGTGTACCAGTGTCCGTATTCCTAGACTATGGAAGACGTGGACATCCAAGGACACTTCAGCTTCTATCAAGTCACCGATATCTGTCGAAGGTGTGAAGAACACCATAGCTAACGCTACAAGAGCAAGGTAGGTTACGAATTTCTTGTAGTACGGGGGACTGCGCAGTTCTTTAGTCGCAAGGAGTTTGTAATCAACCTATAGTCGGCAGTAAGGTGCGGACTTTTGAGTCCAAACAAGTACGTAATTTCTCAGCAATCAGTTATTGAAATGCTGACATAACACCCCCTAGGGGTAATTTATAATCTTACAAATTATAACTCATTTCAGCCCGTTTAGAGATGATCATGACAACAATTCAAGACCTCGTCTGCAGGGGCGGCTGTGTAGACGATTTGCTGTCTTTTATCAGCTAAGTGTTCCCTACAATTAAAATTATAAATTATATCTTAATTGGTAATACCATTTCTCAACAACAACTCCCATCTCTACAGCACTACACCAGTAACCAATTACACTTCTTTCAACCAGGTTAAGGCATCACGTACACCCTGTTAACAGAAATAAAAAGAATCAACCAATACTCCAGACATAACCTGCACAACCCAACATACCCCACTGCAACCAACCACACAACATACATGAAAACGTACTACCAACCATAGAAGAACCACGCCAACGACAAGCAGGAATATTAATGAGTAATATCTTTCTGAGCCACCAGAGGCGTAGGAAAAAATCAAGCTTCCTCCATAGTTGCAAGAAAAAGTGGAACAAGAGAGAACCAGGGTGGGTAACCAATGGAAAACGAGAGTGCACGTGCACAAACACCAAAAGACTAAGAAATTGGACCCAAAAACAGTATATGTGAAAGGGACCTGGGACGGTAGTAGTATACCAGAGAAGGGAGTAGTATTATTATAACAGTAGTATTGATGGTGGTGGTAGTAGTAATAGTAGTAGTAGTGGTAGTAGTAGTTATAGTAGTAGT
The DNA here is from genome assembly GCF_038502225.1 of Cherax quadricarinatus. Classification (NCBI taxonomy): domain Eukaryota; kingdom Metazoa; phylum Arthropoda; class Malacostraca; order Decapoda; family Parastacidae; genus Cherax; species Cherax quadricarinatus. Next base: position 225,638 of record NW_027195126.1, on the reverse strand, counting down.
AGTAACGCAACATGGTAGTGTTGGTACTACTTCTAGTACTGCTGCTATTACCACTACTGTCACTACAATAACATTATTGCCTCTTATTATATTACCCTTGTCCCAGGTTCCTTTCATACATATTCTCCCTCCCTCCCCTTTATGCTTGTGTGTGACTACTTAAGGAACGAAGTCGGACCGAAACGTTATTAATGTATTGTTCCAGTCACGGTATTGTGCCTCTTTATTCTTCTCTAATTAAATAACTGTAGGCAGTAAACCATGGCAGGCAGTAACAACGCCCTAGACACACTGGAAAATATGCTCAATACACACCCTGGAAAAAGGCCAGGAATTATTTTAAATAATGTCTATAATACGAGGGCATTAACAAGGAGAAGTGTGTACTTAATCAAAACATAAAATAAAGTCTGCCTAATAAAATATAGCCTGACACTGGCAGTAAATATTAAGAATTAAAGAATAATGAGAGACTTTGAACACAGGGTACACAACACAGTATCCTCATTCTGTTTTGATAATATTTGTCTTTAATATTAGGGAGATAAGATGGAAAGATTACATCATACCAGACTTTAGTTGTCTACCTGTTGTAAGTGTCTGTGCGAGAGTCAGAGAGTGAATAATGGCCTGTGGGAGGCTCCTAGAGTCTTAGATCTTGATCTCGGAGCCATCTCCTGGTCACAGTAGGAATTAAGTGTGCCAATCGCAACACAGAATGTGCATGATATATGGCAATAGTTACTGTGGAGATAGAAGCTTGTGATATGCTGTAATTCTAACTTTATTCTTTTTACACAAGTATACAAGGTTTATTATTCAATCCAATCTCATACTAGCTGTATGTGAAACTAGATCAAATATACGATATAGAATAATAGTGAATATAATAAGGAATCAACATAACTTAAGTACTGTTCATTATGCATGATTTTCTCTCCTGTCTGCTATCTGATCACTAACGAATAAGGCAGTATTTAAAGAATGATCAAAGCTACTGCAATAAAATATTTGCAAACTGTTGTGAAAATACAGCGGCAAATGTTGAGCTAGTAATAAACTTCCTGTCTCAGTCACATGGCAAGACATATTACATGGGATCTCACAGACGATCCGCAGGGTGTTGCCCTTCACTTTGCAGCCTCTACCCTCGTCGAATATGGGCGTTTCAAAGACAGTGAATTGGCAGACCTACTCCGACACATGGTATAGTTTCCTGTAGATGTGAGGGGAAAAATGCAAGGCATGAAAAGGTTGATAACATCATCAAGAATAACCTTGCAATAGCCGGATGCCCAGCAATAAGAGAGCCAACGCAGCTATGCAGATCTTATGGAAACCAAAAGTAACCAGATGGAACTTCCCTGAAAGCCTGGACACACGGCAAAATTTGCAAAAGGTATGTTGAGAGAAAAAGGTTTCTCTCTGAGGTAGGTGTGTGTATCCGAAACATGGTCTCTCCATTATAATGAGAGAGAGAGAGAGATCAGAAACAAGCCATCTACCCACACCATGTTCCTACACCTTTCATCTGTGTGGGGTATGGGAACCCTCTAATGTTCGACTGAAAATAATATGAATGTATGATAGACAGACCAAAGCCGCTTCAACGCACTGTTAATTAGCTTAGTTCCTTTGTGAAATCATATTAACTGGATGATTATTTCACAAACAAACTGGTTTAGTGTGGAACTCTGTAGTAACGTAAGAAGCCCATAGTCCTCCTGGTCTTCTCATACTGTAGTAAATCTCTGAATGTTCTCTAAATATTTGTTCGTTAAAAATAATTTATTGTAGAATAAAGTCCAAAATATTCCTTTCAGAAAATATCCTGAATACTAAACATAAAAAATATCTCCTATATCCAGAATATTCCCTGTCACAAAATATCATGGATATGCCTTAATATCCTCAACATTCTTTATAACAATACACCCGGAATATTTCTTAAAGAAAATATCCTGCATATTCCTTATCACATACATATCTGCCCTGAGACCTATAGAAGACTGTCATTATTCATTTGCGTTTTCGTAATATTAGTAATTATTAACGAGTATTTCCAGATATATTTATAAAAGGCTTTGATTACCTTAATATTCCTTATCTCATACTTATCGAACCTGCTTCACTATAGCAAATTGTCAGTGCGAGTTTACGAATTCATAAGTATATGAGGATTTCCTGATATTCACAAGTATTTCAGGGGTTAAAAGTTAAAGAATCTAACACAAAGTGGGAGTTGTCACAGTTGCTCTTTGCTGATGACACTGTGCTTTTGGGAGATTCTGAAGAGAAGTTGCAAAGGTTGGTGGATGAATTTGGTAGGGTATGTAAAAGAAGAAAATTAAAAGTGAAAATAGTAGAGAGTAAGGTGACGAGGATAACAAAAAAATTAAGTAACGAGAAATTGGACATCAGATTGGAGGGAGAGAGTATGGAGAAGTGAATGTGTTCAGATATTTAGGAGTGGACATGCCAGCAGATGGGTCTATGTAAAATGAGGTGAATCATAGAAGTGACGAGTCGAAAAAAGTGAATTAATGCATATTTTTAACTTACTGACATGTCATCCTTGAACTATATTCTCATGGTACATAATTTTATAATTAACTTTCCTGGTTTAAAAGCACTGTTGCTAACTGAAATGCCCGAATACAGGCCAGTAGCAGAGATACTTAGACCTGATCAACCAGGCTGTTAGATCCGGCATGAATTAAGTTTGTAAAATTGTTCATAGGCCATCCATTTATGACATTTTTGAGAATCTGGCGGTAGATACAGTGAACCAGAAATGATTTTTTTAATTCGATCGAATAAGTAATTTTATAGACAAAAATGACAATTTTGGAGGAGGAAACTAAAAAAAAAACTCCGCTGAAATGATTCGGAAAAACAAAGCTTTCCATAAATAAAAACGTCATGTTAAAATGTGTTTTTCTTCCAGTTTTCTTATTTATATCCAATTACAAATTCTCTTAAAGCTATAATATAAAATGTTTGATCTTTGTTTTCTAAGCAATATAAATTTGATAAATTTGTTTTTGACAACTGGACCAAAATCACCATAAAAATGTTTACTATTAAAATATGAAGCCGACCTGAAAACGCGTTCTGTAGTTACTAAATAGTATACTATTTAATAAAACTGACAAACCGAAAATGACACAACTCAGAGTGAGCGATAAGCATTGGCTTAATATTGTCCATAAATGCTGAACGTTTGAAGCCGATCAGAGAAGGAATTCTCAAGTAATTGATCTTAATTCGATTCTACCCAATAACAGCAACAACCTTATGTTCAGTAAACCACGATATTGGTGAAAATTTGAAGCCAATCTGATGTGTCATTCTCAAGTTATAGAAGGGACTCAAACGATCACTTTTTTTTTTAACTATTTTACATCAATAAATTTGCCTTAACGCACAAAAAAAAATAACTACGTACTATACTGGCCGTGTGATACATGAACCATTAAATACCAAAGCTGCGCAGACGAGAAACTGAAATATATTTAACACTGTTTAACTCGTCATATCTGGACCTATTAACATGAATTCTACTCTTTTCCGTAGTCAGATTAGTCTTTTATAAAGTTTGAAATCACGTCACTGACGAGTCATTCTCCAGGTATAGAAGGGACTCAAGCGATTTTAACTATTTTACATTAATAAATTTGCCTTCATGCACAGAAAAAGTAACTGGGTACTACACTGGCCGTGTGATGCATCAGTCATTAAATACTGAAGCTGCGCAGAAGAGAAACTGAATATATTTAACACCATTTAACAAATTATTTTTTACAATAATCTGCAAAATCTCGTCAAATCTGGATCTATTCACATGAATTCTACTCTTTGCCGTAGTCAAATTAGTCTTTTTAAAAGGTTTGAAAACACGTCACTGAGAGTTTTCGAAGTTGTCTGAAGCTTTCTGGAATGCTGGAAATGGGTACAACAACTTTTTTGGTAAGGTACGCACACATACCAGTTGTTTCAAGACTCTGACCTCAGTGACGGTGCATCTGTTGAAATTTTGAAGTCGATTGGATGATGCCGCCTCCAGATATGAACAAAATAAAAACGGAAAGTTGGAGATAAAAAAAATGGAACATCTGAAGGTCCCACTGTCAGGATACGTAATAATAACTTGGTATTTCGTTCGCTGTTTGATCCGAGATAGGTATCTCCCACATCCCTATCTCCACCTACACGTATCTCAATCCACGAAAGAAATATATTAGTTGTATTTCACAACCCTCAAGAGATGAGAACATAAGAACATAAGAAAGAAGGAACACTGCAACAGGCCTACTGACCCATGCGAAGCAGGTCCATGCCACCTCCCGGCCTTGAACAATGACCACCTAGTCAGGTCACTTCCACTTAAGGAAGGAGCACGGCACCAGAGCTGGTAGCCCAAGCTGGTCAGGTCCGACTCACACCCACCCACACCCACTCATGTATTTATCCAACCTATTTTTAAAACTACACAAGGTCAAAGCTTCTATGACGGTACTTGGGAGTTTATTCCACTCATTAACAACTCTTTTACCAAACCAGTGCTTCCCTATGTCCTTCCTGAATCTGAACTTTTCCAACTTGAAACCATTGCTGTGAGTCCTGTCTTGGTTGGATATTTTCATCACGCTATTTACATCCCCTTTATTTATTCGTGTTTTCCATTTAAACACCACAATCATATCTAAGCTCTAGGGACCTACTGAGCTTTAGCTCAACACTAAAAAATTCTAACCCTTTAATGATCTCAAAAGTTCAAATGGGACTCAGTTTTAGCTAATTTTAAATTTCACAAAAAATGGAACAAAATAAATTATGTTGTCTTTAGGCAATAGTAGAATTCGTTAACTTCCCCAAGAAATAAATAAGAGATCCATAACTCATTCTTGGGAGAAATGATGCGATAGATATAGCAGTGCAGTGCTACACAAGAGCTCGCGTTCAACCGCGAAGTTATCCATACGTTGAAGACCGCCACACATTACACCACGAAGGCAAATTATTGAAAATTTCACATTAATCTAGACAGTAATACATAGTTCTGGAGTAAGTAAACTCAGTGTAAATTGTACAGGAATAAAACAGCAAAGCTTGCACGGTGACGTGTACTTAGTGAATATCAAATGGTATACAATACCGACAGGTTGGTAGATAAGACACATAGGCAACATTTAAGCAACTTTATTCCGAAACGTTTCTCCTATACAGTAGGCTTCTTCAATCGAGTACAGAAAGTGGGCAGGAGCAGTAGAGATGTGAAGACGATGTAATCAGTCTATCACCCTTGAAGTCGTAGATTTGAGGTTGTCAGTCCCTCAGCCTGGAGAAGTTCTGTTCCAAAGTCTGGAACTAACTGAAGATCAACGAATGAACGAAAGAAAGTTAAGGTAAGATCCCAAATGGGATGAGCGGGGAAGACGGGACAGACGAAGAATAGTGCTGGAGAGGAGTGTTCTTAGTCGTAGAAATAGAGCCAGGGCTTAACCCAGCAGCGAAGGCGATCGTGGGACAGATATTGAGAAGAGAAACTCAGGCTCTTCTGTTGGGACACCGGTGGGGTGAGCGGGGAGGAAGGGACATGCGACGTTTAGCGCTGTGCAAGAATGATATATAATACCGACAAGATGAAATTAAGACACATGTGCAACATCTGGGTATCTCTATTGTAGACGTTTCGCCATCCAGTGGCTTTATCAATACAAATTCCAGGACATAACTTGAAGACAGTAGGACTATGTACAGAAGATGAGGTAATCAGCCCCTCAACCTTGGAGTAGGTGCGAAGAGAACCATAGTCGACTATGGTACTCTTCGCACCTACTCCAAGGTTGAGGGACTGATTACCTCATCTTCTGTATATAGGCCTACTGTCTTCAAGTTATGTCCTGGAATTTGTATTGATAAAGCAACTGGATGGCGAAACGTCTACAATAAAGATACCCAGATATTGCGCATGTGTCTTAATTTCACGTTTAGCGCTAGAGAGGAGTGTAGAACTGAGCCATGTCTTAACCCAATAGCTAAGGCGAACGTGGGTCAGAGAATGGTACCTGTCAGAGAAGGTACCTGTCAGTGAATCCAAGGTTATTTGTAAATAGAGTTAGGAGCAGGATCATGCAAGGAGTAGAAAAGGTTGTGTTGGTTTGTGGGTCTGCGAATGTCTTCGTCAAGGAGAGAGGTTCAGTAGTCATGTCGTGTCTCAAGTTTGTTTATCTGTCTGTCACTGAGCGTCGTCCAGTACAGATTCAGCGCAGGGATGTCTAATTGGGCATGGAGAGACTCGCTTGTGGCGAAGTCCTCCCATCTGACATCAAGCATCCAGCGCAGCGGCTTGTTCTGGACACGCTGCAGTTTAAGTAAGTTTGTTTTTGCTGCAAGAGAGAGGGCTAGAGGAGAGTAAGTTATCAGAGGACGTATTAGGGATTTGTAGAGGTGTAGTTTGGTGCGATGAGAGGCGTGTTTCAGCTTGTAGAGGCCCGCAAGGGCCTTACTAGCTATTGCATACCTTGAGTGAATGTGTCCGTGTAAACGAAGAAGGTAGTCAAGATTAACGCCAAGGACAGTGACAGATTGTGTGATGGGGATGTAAGTGCGGGTGTAAGCTGTTCTGAGCTCGACAGGTAATGGAGGATGACGTTTCCTGTAGTTAAAATACGTAATGCTGGATTTAGCTGCATTGGTTTTGATCCTCCATTTTTGTTCCCAGATGGCTATCCAGTCGACCTCATTTTGTGTTTTGTGTGTGATTGTATCTATATTGGCATGAGTGATAAGTTGTGTAATGTCGTCTGCATAGGGTAGTGTGATGGAGTTGTGGAATACAGGTGTTGGAATGGCGATAGTGTATAAAATGTAGAGGGTAGGGGAGAGGACAGATCCCTGGGGTACTCCGGCATTTAGTGTGAAGTAATCAGAGTAGCAGCCTTGGAATTTGATTCTCATGGTACGGCCGTCTAGGAAGTTGCAGAGGAGTTTATGAGTAGTGAGAGGCAAGTTGAAGTTAGTGAAGAGTTTGTATTTGAGCCCTTGGTGCCAGAGAGTGTCAAAAGCTTTTTCAACATCTTTTGCAACCAGGCTGTCCTGTTTCTTTGTTTTGTGTTTATGTGGATGTAGTTGAGAATGATGTTAATGGCATCCTGTGTGGATCTGTGTGTTCTGAAGCCAAACTGGCCATCAGAAAGTAAAGAATTGTGTTCCAGGTATCTGCGAAGGCGATGATTGATGAGTTTTTCAAGAGTTTTTCTAAAGTTTCGAGGAGGCTGATAGGGCGATAGTTTCTAGGGTCAGAGTGGTCTTTATTGGGTTTAGGAAGGAGGATAGCAGAAGCAGCTTTAAAGAGGGAAGGGAAGTATCCAGAGGCAAGGGAGGCATTGAGGAGGTTTGTGTAGGCAGTAATGATAGAGTCAGGAAGGTGTTTTAGGATAATATGGTTTAGGCCAGAGGCACCAGGGCCCTTGGGAGGAAGGTGTCTGAGGAGAATTTTAACGTCTGTGTTGGTGAAAGGAGTGTCAAGTTCTTGGGAGGAGGTAAGAGAGTCCAGATGGATGTGGCTGTCTGGTGTTGTTTCGTGTGTGTGTGTGTAGTGTTCCAGTGTTCTATGTTCTGAATGTGTTGGATAGCGTTAGGGTGGGATAGGTGAGGGTGGAAGATGTTCTCCCAGATGTGTTTGAAGATGTTAGTTGCAGCCTGCGGGTCTGAGATGTGTGTTGTTGTGGGTGATGTGCTTGAATTTGCTGGTGGGAGTGGTGCCTCAGATGTTTTTGATAAAGTTCCAGAAGGCTTTGGTGTTTTTGATACGCTGTTTGTCCGCTTGTAGTATGGGTTGTGACCAGTCATTGTTGTGGTCTTGGTCTAGACTGTGTAGTATGTTGTTTCTGAGGTAAGTGAGATCTAATCGGACTTGATTAAATCTGTGTGTGTTGTAGAGGAAGCGGTTGTGGTAGCAGATAATTAGTCTTCTTGTTCTGATTGAGGGTTTGGAGGAATAACGAGTGGTGTGGGTTTTCTTTGGTATTGTGATGTTGGCTGCTTGTGTAATGGTGTCCAGGATGAGAGCAAGTTGAGTGTCAATGTCAGAGATAGGTTTGTTGTTGTAGTCATAGGTGAGGTTAGTATTATCTATGTGTTGTCTGAAGGCATCCCAGTCAGCGTTCTTGTAGGAGAAGGAAGGTGTGGCCGGGATGAGGATAGGGTTGGAGGAGATGTGTAAGAAGACGGGAATGTGATCAGAGCCTGTAATAGGGCCAGGTGATATGTAGTGTTGAAAGAGAGAGCTGGCTTGGTTTGCCAGAATGATGTCGGGTTTGCCTTGGCCAGTGTGATTGTAGAAGGTGTTGAAGTTTGGGCCGAGGTGAATTAGGTGTTTGTGGTTTGTCAAGTTGAGTAATTGGTGACCAAGTTGGTTGTTACTGGTGTGATGAAAGGTGGTGTGTTTGGCGTTCATATCAGCTAGTAGGTATGTTGGTGTGTTGATGTAGTTGAAGACTAAGGAAAGATCGTGTATGTTGAGAAAAGTGTTTGGACGAGCATAGGTGGTGAAAAAGATGAAGGGTCCAAGGTGGGTGTGTATTCTGACTGCAAGACAGTGTTGGTGTATAAAAGGGATTGGGAGAAATTTGTGTTTTATGTTGGATTTGACAAGGATGGCAACACCATCATGGGGATCATAGGGGGACTGTAGTGCAGTATAACCATAATGGCGGATACGTTGAGGGGCTTTGAGGCAGGTACTGTTTAGCAGAACAATATCTGGCCTCTCTGCTTCAAGGAGCTCGGCCAGTAGGTGTCTAATTGTAAAGAATGTACGTTGAACTGAATCACCTTAAACATGATTTAATGGTTTCGTCATAGCAAAGTTAATTTCGGGGGAGGAGTTTGGATTAAAGCCCGTGATGGTGGTGCCATCAGTGGATGTGTGTTTGTAGGTGTTACGGACCCGTTTCCTGGAGGGGGAGGAAGAGATGGATCTAATTTTATGTTCTTTGGTCTGTCTGTCAGAAGTTGGGGCAGGTTTAGGTTTGAGTGGATTTTGTCTGGAGGAGGTGGAGTTGGACCTGGATGAAGTTTTGGTTGTGGTGGAGTGGGCGATGGTAGATGCAGAGAAAGTGGAAGCTTTGGTAGGGAATGAGGAAGAGGAAGCTATGGTAAGGGATGAGGAAGTGGAAGCTTTGATAGGGGATGAGGAAGTGGGTAACGAGGTGGGGGGAGGGGTGGTCGTAGCAACAGCAGTAGGGGTGTTGGTGGGAGGGGTAGAAATAGTTAAGAGGGGTAAGGGAGGAGGAGAGCTGGTGGGAGTAGGAAGTGGAGGGGTTGGAGAGAGGGAGGAGGGAGAGGTTGTAGGAGGCTTAGGAGAGAAGCAGGAAGGAGGGATAATTAAAGAGGGAAGATTGTTAGCAGACAAGATTAGGTTAAGGACATGTAAGTAGTCTGATTGGTAAGCTTGAGAGATTACCATCGCAGAGTGGGTAGCAGTGGCGAGTTGACAGTTTGTTTTGTAGTCTAGTGTGGGTGTAGGTGTAGAAGGAGAAGTGCTTGTAGTCTGTGTGTTGGTGTTTGATGTGTGTAGGGTAGAAGAGGTAGACCAAGTGCGTGGGGAGGCCCAGGCATTGGGGGTAGGGGAGGGAGGTATGGAAGGGGAGGGAGGTGCAGGGAAGGGGTTGGGGATTATTATTATTATTATTATAATCAAGGGGGAAGCGCTAAACCCGGAGGATTATACAGCGCCTGGGGGGATGTGGAAGGCATTCAGGCTTAATTCGGGGAACTGGAGCACAGGTCCAATTCCCTAAATCAAGAGCCTCTCACCAATATCAAGGAACCTTCCTTGAGGGGAAGGGGTTGGGGAGGGAGGGAGGTTGGCTTGCTCTGAGGGAGGAGAGAATGTGCTTTCTAGAAGGGCAGGAATTTGCAACTGCAGTGTGTGACCCGCCGCAGTTAGAACATTTAAGGGGGAGGTTGCAAGTATTCCAGAAGTGGCCAGTTGCTGAACACCTGGAGCAGATTTGTGTGGATGTGCATGAGTTTTTGTCGTGGCCGAATTTGTAGCATTTCAGATTGTGTGATGGGGTGAAAATTCGGAGTGAAGAGAGTGTTTGGAGGAATGCGGATGGTCTTGACAAGGATTCCTTGATTGAAGAGTGTAGATGCGTCAGAAGGAGTTGAACAGCGTATTTTGAGAATGGTAGAGTTTTCAGGTCTGTAAATATCGTCAGCAGAGACTTTGTTCTTAGTATTAATGTCTTTGATTAAGTCTTCTTTGTCTGTGTCATAGGCAGTCAGGAGAGAATAGTCAACGTGTTTTGCGATCACTGTGCATTTGGCGCGGTGCTCAGGAGTCCAAATAATAATGAAGCCTGCGTTGAGAAATTTTTGTCTGGTCTCGGTTGAGGTGTACGTTTCGTAAGAATGTCTGTCAAGAAGAAGTTTGAAGCCTGAGTTGGTTTTAAAGACTTTCAGCTGAGGTGCACCAGTTATCTGGTACAATAAATTTCCGGGACAGATAGTGGCATGATCAGAATTAGAGTATTTAAGGTTAAGCGAGAAAGAATTGGGTTTGGAAGAGGTAGAGGCAGGGTAGGCCTTAGAGGCAGGACTAGACGCAGTAGAGGCAGGTGTTGGCGGTAGAGGATTGGTAAAGGGGGAGGAAGTGGAAGGCATTGAAGGCATCGTAAATCAGATGTGGCTTCCAAATCTGAGTGTACTCGGCTAGGCAAGTACGTGTGAAGTAGACACACGTACTTGCCTGGCTGTAACTTTAAAGTTTTCTTGTGGAGTCCGTCGCTGGAGGCACAGGACACTGAGGAGGTGAGCTGTAGCTTGATGGAGCCCTGTATGCCCTGAACTGCGAGGAGGCAACACTGGCTGTGAGCGGCGAGTAGAGGCAACACAGGCTGTATGGCGTGGAGACTTCAGACAGCAACAGGAGTGCAGAGGGAGGCTTCCTGCCCTTGGGTAGGCAGCCACCGACGCACCAATCCTGATGGTGAAGACGAAGATCCAGTAACCACCACTCGGTGAAGAGAAGCAACACTGGCTGTGAGCGGTGAGGAGAGCCAACACTAGCTGTATGGCGTGCAGACTTCACATACAGGCTGAGGCGTGGAGACTTCAGACAACGGCGAGGAGAGGCAACACTGGCTGTATAGCGTGTAGACTACACGTACAGTCTGAGGCGTGGAGACTTCAGACAGCAACAGGAGTGCAGAAGGAGGCTTCCTGCCCTTGTGTTGAGACTTAAATACTGTCCGAAGGAGAGGAGCAGAATAGTAGTAGTAGTAGTAGTGAGAATGTAGCTACTGAGAGGTCACGTCCCTCTCAGATCAAACAATTCTCACTTGAAAAAGTTGTCCAAGGTGTTTTCTCTTCTGTACCTACTTTCTGTACTCGACTGAAGAAGCCTACTGTGTAGGCGAAACGTTTCGGAATAAAGTTGCATAAATGTTGCCTATGTGTCTTATCTACCAACCTGTCGGTATTGTATACCATTTTGATATTCACTCTGTCAGACACTGCAACACAATGGCATCTTGGTACAGAAGAGAAAATACCTTGGACAACTTTTTCAAGTGAGAATTGTTTGATCTGAGAGGGACATGACCTCTCAGTGGCTACATTCTCACTACTACTACTCTGCACCTCTCCTTCCGACAGTATTTAAGTCTCAACCCCTCCTCAGTCCTCTCGATAACGGTTTTGGTAAAATAAGTAAATAAATAACACACACACACACACACACACACACAAATATATCTATATATATATATATATATATATATACATTTATATATATATATATAAATGTATATATATATATATATATATATATATATATATATATATATATATATATATATATATATATATATATATATATATATATATATATATATATATATATATATATATATATAAAAGGATTATCACAGTTTTCCGGCTTGTATGAAATGAAACTGGTCTTCCCATGATCGTGGATGCTGCGTTGTGTTGGTCTTACGACCACTCTTGATTATTTTTGGAATAATTAAAAAGCGCAAAACCCACAATGGTTACACAGCGCTGCACGAACACTTGAGAACTTTGTAAACACTGATGAATCTGTATTTGCAATATACAAACACTAAAGAATTTTTTAAAGACGCGTTACGATCACTGGTATATTTGTATAAACACTTTTCAAACTCCACTGAAGTAACGGCCACTGAGGATTTTTTATAAACAAGTTTAGAACATTGACGATTTTTTATAAGAATTTTATGTTCATTTTAAAGTTGAGATATACAAGCACTTAAACATTCCTAAAGAAGCTTTCAACTTGACAAGATTTATATAATACCGCCAACATTAACTCCACACTTGCCTCATTAGCACTTTCTCTACACACACAATTCACCTAAAGAGTCAGAGTTATATTAACTGAGAAATAGTGTTTGCGTTTATAAATACTTTACTTTATCCTCTGTTTAAGGGATTACAATCATTATTGCTTCCTAATTGGTTTATTACGTTGTCGACAACACGCCGCATGTCACTTGAAATCCACCGGTCAAAAGCACTTTTATCACTTTTATGTGAATTAAACTGTGCATACAGATAGAGATGCGCACATCACTATGTACACAAAGGAGATTCACATTTCCATGTATACACACACACGTCGCTCCTGCAGGTCGCTCCTGCCCAACCCAACTACTGGACCGCTAATACAAGATCCTGGATGCACTAGAAGACAAACGAGAGGCTGACGAAGTATACACAGGCTTTACAAAATCCTTTGACAAATGTAACCATATAGTAATAGCGCACAAAATGCGTGATAAAGGAATAACAGGAAAAGTTGGTACATGGATCTATAATTTCCTATCAAATAGAACACAAAGAGTAATAGTAAACAGAGTAAAGCCATAGAAGGCTACGGCGAAAGGCTCTGTTCCACAAGGCACAGTACTCTCTCCCATCCTGTTCCTCATATTCATATCGAACATAGACAGGGATGTAAGACACAGCACCGTGTCTTCCTTCGCAAATGTCTCCCGAATTTGCATGACAGTGTCCTCCATTGAAGACATTACAATACTCCAGGCGGACATCAACCAAATCTTTAAATGGGCTGCAGAAAACAATATGAAGTTCATTGATGATATATTTCAATTACTCCGATATGGAAAACGTGAGGAAATTAAAACTATATCGGAGTATAAAACAAATTCCAACCACACAATAGAACGAAAAACTAATGTAAAAGACCTGGGAGTGATATCAGAGGATCTCACCTTCTAAGACCACAACATTGTATCAGTCGCATCTGCTACAAAAATGACAGGATGTATAATGAGATCCTTCGAAACTAGGGATGCCAAGCCCATGATGACACTCTTCAGATCGCTTGTTCCATCTAGGCTGGAATATTGCTGCACACTAACAGTACCTTTCAAGGCAAGTGAAATTGCTGACCTAGAAAATGTACAGAGAACCTTCACGGCACACATAACTGCAATAAAACACCTCAGTTACTGGGAACGATTGAAGTTCCTCAACCTGTACTCCCTGATACGCACGCTGGAGAGATTCATGATTATATACACTTGGGAAATCTTAGAGGAATTAGTACCAGACTTGCACACGAAAATCACTTCCCATGAAAACAAAAGTCTTGAAAGACGATGCAACATTCCCCCAATTAAAAGCAGGGACGCCACTAGCATGATAAGAGACAACATAATAAATGTAAGGGGCCCAAGACTGTTCAACTTCCTCCCAGCATACATAAGGGGGAATTACGAATACACCCCAGACTGTCTTCAAGATGTCGCTGGACAGGCACCTAAAGTCAGTACCTGACCAGCCGGGCTGTGGTTCGAACGTCGAGTTGCGTGCTGCCAACAGTAACAACCTGGTTGATCAGGCCCTGATCCACCATGAGGCCTGGTCACAGACCGGACCGCGGGGGCGTTGACCCCTAAACCCTCTCCAGGTATACTCCCGCTATGTACAAAACGACTTATAGCGTATGTTTTTATTGCATATTCAAGTTTAATTAAATGAAAAATTGTCTCTAGCAGAAATGACAACTGAATTTAAAACATTTGTTTGCAATGTAAGAGATTTAATTATTCGCATTTCGAGTATATTAATCTCTAATAAACCACAAACTCTTCAAGCATTCCTCTCATGTAGTTACATATTTATGAAGCTTGGCTTCATGAAGCTTTGCCTCATGAGTAGCACACAGCGCAATCACTGCTGGGGAAAGTGTCAAGTATGAGGCGGGATCTCGACTCAGGTCTTGAACGTCTTCGAAGCTCCAAAGCCAAACTTTTCAGTGCTCCTTGTGTTCAGTGTGTCAGCCGACGCGGGTGCTGTAGGATGCACGTTAGCACACTCTGATGTACATAATTAACTAAGGTTATATACAGAACAAGGGTGTATTCTCTCAATGTGTATTATCGGGAGTTGTTTATCTGAGAGTAAACTCCGAGAAATGTGGATTTCTCTGTGTATATGCATCGGTTTACAGAATATATACCGAGACGTGTAAATGTGTATACATAGAAATGTGTATATACTTTGTGTACATAGTGATGTGCACATCTCTATCTGTATGCGCACTTTAATTCACATTTAAGTGATAAAAGTTCTTTTGACCAGTGGATTACAAGTGACATGCGGCGTTAATGACGCGCGTTTTGTCGACAACCAAATGAACCAATTAGAAAGCAATAATGATTGTAATTTTTAAACAGAGGATAAAGTAATATATTTATAAACACAAACTCTACTTCTCACTATAAGTAACTCTGACTCTTTAGGCGAGTTGTGTGTGTAGAGAAAGTGCTGATAAGGCAAGTGTGGAGTTAGTGATCGTGTCATTACATAAATGTTATCGAGTTGATAGCGTCTTCAGGAATGTTTAAGTGCTTGTATCTCTTAACTTTAAAATGTGCATAAAATTCTTATAAAAATTCGTCAATGTTCTAAACTTGATTATAAAAACTCCTCAGTGGCCGTTACTTCAGTGGTTTGAAAAGTGTTTATACAAATATACAAGTGATCGTAAAGCGTCTTTATAAATTATTTAGTGTAAACGTTCATCAGTGTTCACAAAGTTTTCAAATGTTCGTGAAGCGCTGTGTGACCATTGTGGGTTTAGTGCTTTTTAATTATAAAAAAATAATCACCAGTGGTCGTAAGACCAACACAACGCAGCATCCACCATCATGGGAAGGTGAGTTTTGTTTCAAACAAATCGGTAAGCTGTGATAATCCTTTAAAATAAGTAAATATCTGTATATCTATATCTAGCTATCTATATATCTATATATCTATATCTACCTATCTATATATCTATCTGTATCTATATCTATCTATATCTCTATATCTATCTACATCTCTATCTGTATTTCCATCTATATCTCAATATCTATTTCTATCTCTATCTACCTCTATCTCTAGCTATCTTTATCTCTATCTCTTTTTTTTTCTTTTTCTTTTTCTTTCAACGCACCGGCCGTATCCCACCTAGGCTTGGTGGCCCAAAAGGAAAAACGAAAGTTTCTCCTTTTAAATTTGGTAATATATGCAAGAGAAGAGGTTAGTAGCCCCCTGTTCCTGGTATTTTAGTCGCCGCTTACGACACGCATGACTTACGGAGGAAGAATTCTGTTCCACTTACCCATGGAGAAGTGAAACAGAATATATGTATATATAAATATATATTTATTTTTATATTTTTATATTTATATATTTATACATTTATTTATATTAATATATTTATATACTTATTTATATTAACATATTTATTTACATATTTATTTAAGCTAGTTCATAATTCATGAAGGTTAAGGTTAAAGAATATGTCAAGTAACATTTACAGAAAATGTTGGCTGAAAAAATTTACCTGGGGTATTTATATATGTTGGCTCTTGAGTATACCATGGAATATTTGAAAAAGATGTTGGAGAGTATTTCTGGAGATATCTGCTGAAGATCTGGTCATAAGAGTTTACGTCTGGATACTAGAAGGTATGACTGGAAGGGTATTCCTGGGGATAACAGCTGAAGGTGAGGAGTGAATAGTATACTTAGGTATAATTGCAAAACGTGTAGGCTTGAGTATTCCTGGAGATATTTGCAGAAGGATACTCAAAGGAGTGTTAAGAATATAAATGAATATCTGCAGAAGGTTTGGTTGGAGGATATACCTAGGGACACTTGAAGAAGCTGTATACTCTAGAGAATACCTGAGAATGCCAGCAGAATGAGTGGGCTAAAAGATATCCTTTGGGATACTTGAGAAAGTGAGTGTTGATGGGTATAAATCGGATAATTTGAGGAAATGCAGGCTGAGTGGAACAACTGCGAAGAATTCATGTACAAGCTAAAGTATTTAACGGAATATTTGCTAAGGTGAGGGCTGTGGAGTATACCTGTGGATACTTGAAGGCGCAAGCTGTAGGGTATAAATGGGGATACCTGCAGATGTTGGCTGGAGGATGTACCTAGGAATATTTGTAGCAGGTGCGGTATGAAGGGTGAAATATGGATTTTTTGCAGCTTTAAGCTGTTGGATGCACACGGACATTTGCAGGTGTAAGCTGTTGAATACACTTAGGGAGACTTGTAGTATGTCCTAGCTGAAGGGTATAATTAGGAACTCGCACAGAAGGAGCAGGCTGATGGATATAACCACGGCTTGGACAAGTACTAATAAGTAATTTTTATTACTTTGCAGGTAAGTGAAAGTTATCACCTCGTGGGACAGATGTCACTCCAGCACTAAGGTAAGTTCATGTTTTACACTAATTGGCATTTACCTCGTTTTCCACCGGATACGAATTTGCGCAGAGAGGGAAGGGGGGAGAAATTGTTGCTAATCTCGGTTTAACAGTGTGATAAATACTTTCCATCTTGATGGAAGTCTTAAATCACAACAACTTCACCATAAAAGTTATCAGACTCTTACTATCCCTTCCCACTTTCTATGGACATCCATAGCCAGCCAGGACTTTATACTTTAGTCTGCGTTATGTAAAATATTTTAACTCTCCCTCCCTGGGAAATAGTCATGTATTCCAATCCCTCCTGTATGTTAAGGACACCAAAGGTGTCCTTCCATAAATTAGACTGATAGTAACCTTCTTAGCAACTAAGAGTTAAACAACATGGAGATCGCCATAACTCGTCCTAGTGGTGACAACAAAGTTTTCCATATTTTTTTGCTTTTCAGTATTTCAAAGCGCATTCCCCTCACATCCCATTGATACATATACGTACTTAATTAGCATCCCAGCATATTGTTGTTAAACTAATTAATCGTTCACGCTGGTTAGAAATATTATTGGAGATAGCCATTATAAGGTAAAACATCTCCCACTTAATTATCTTCAAAAGGAACCGTTATTTTGAGGTGAATCTGAAAGTAGTGGATTGGTGACACACCTCACCCGTATCCACCTGTTCACATTTGCTTCTGCTTTTTCCCTCCATCTGTGTAACATGTGTTCAACCACTGAGTGTGGAACACATTTCATTATTTTGTCCACGGGTTAGGCAATTTCCATTTTTGTCATAGATTTTATTATTACTGAAGTGGTTGTAGGAATATAGGGGCCAACTAGAGGACCAATTCTTCCTAGGTTTTCCATTATCAAAATTTCCGTGAACAAAAGATTAATGAAGATGTAGGCTGTTGGAAAAAGGAATGAATGCAGTTTACAGCAAGTTCTGGTGTAGAAAGAAAGTTATGATAAAAAGTCGGTGTATGACACTAGTGGGTTTAGCCCTTGACTTTGATAACATGATACAACGTAGATTTTCAGTGTGTTTTACCGTCTCCTGGCTCAGCACTGTGGGGCCGTTTGTTATAGTTCCTCAAGCAGTTTGTCTAGCAGATCGCTCAAGGTGAAGGTTGGGTCGTGGCACTCGCGTAAGTTTTCCCTTGAGTAGGCGGTCCCGTAGAGCAGAATTTTCAACATTAGATCTTTTATTATAGCCATAGATGGTATAGTCATTGTAATCTCTGATAATATCAATACTTTCTTGTATGTGGGCGACATTATAATGTACATCAGGACATCAACTTCTAAGGTAGCCGTCACCAACCTAACATGGCAGAAAAAACCACGGAGTATTGGGCTGCGTTTAACAGCTATTAGGCTTCTACTCCCTATGTCCAATTCCATGGTTTAGTCCTTTCCTATGAGCAGTACATTTTCGACGACGATTTTCATTCACCATAGGCCTCTCATACAAAGAATCAAAAATTTGATGCGGTTACAAGCAAATTTAGCAAATTTACTTCGTGTATTTGGTATAATGAAAATAAGATACCTGTTATATCAAGCAAATGTCCAAACTTGGTTTGTAACAAACAAGTGAACTGTAGATTTAAATCCAGATGTACTCCTGTTAACCCTTTTGGGGTCTAGTTCCTAGGCCTTTAGTGTATCCATATCCTCTTTCCCTACCGTACACACGCTGGATATGGGGTGCACAATAAACTAATGGGGCAAGACGTTCTTACTGTTTTATCTCAACTTTCCTGCAAAAAAGAACGAATTGGCTGAGTATGCACAGCCAGTTAGTGCCATTGTGCCATTCCAGGCTAGAGCACACCTGCCAGATCTACTATTTCCAAGCACTTCCCAACTGCACTTGCTAAATCATTTTAATCACGTTGAGACAGGGCATTACACTGCAGCGTTACGTATTTTCCTATTTACATTCTCTGTTGAGTCTGGTGGCATTTCCCTTGAGCTGTCCCGTTAGGGTTTGTTGTTCATTTAGCTAGGTCTGTGCTTGGCTAATTTCTACGAATGTAATTTTCATACGGGTTTGTTGTCGCTCAGGTCTTAGTGTACAGTTAGTGGTTCAAACTTTCCTTGTTACCCAGACATAAAGCATGTCCCCTTTCACAAAATGTTGTTAGATATATATGGTTAAACTCGGTGGTCACCTTGGCTAATTTTATATAAAATTAATAATAGCTACAAATTCACAGAATGTAATTTTATACTGCACAGGGCAGTACACATACATACCAGCTTATGTCAAAGATCAAGGTTTTGAGGTGGACAGGTTAGCTATGATCGCTCCTGATATTAGTTTTTGATGTTTATTGTTATTTGGTTTAACTTTATTACTTACTTATAATAGGTTTACTTTACAACTTTATATACTAAGTTAACAATAATCCTCATACCGGGTACCGCATTGTTTTCTTGATTTTCAGAATTCATAACTTTTTTTCTGTCACCCCTCCATTACCCCCCAAAAATAGTTAAATTACCCCCAGGGGGTAATTTACCCCCAGTTTGGGAACCACTGCTCTAGAGGTTAAATTGTGTTTAAAACCTCTCAAATAGGAGTAGAAATTGTAGGTACAATGCTGCAGAATGTGAGATGACATCTTTGCTCTGTGGCCTCATGACTCAGTCTCTTCCAACCTTTTCTTGAAGCTATTAATAATCTTGCCCCTTCCATTAAGATTAAAGCTGAATGGGAATCTAATTCCTTGCTTCCTTTCCTCGATGTCCATGCCCACCGCTCAGACAGAGGCTTTTCCTTTTCTGTTTACCGCAAACCTATGCACAGTGGCATGTACATTCACTACTTTTCCTATCATGCTTCCCCTGTCAATAAAGTGCTCTTATCTCCCTCTTTCTCCGTGCCCTCCGCATCTGTGATCCTCAGTTCCTTCCAGCAGAAATTTCCAGTCTTCATAATTCGTTTTCCCGTCTTGGTTACCCTTCCCATTTCATAGACTCTGCCCTCTCACGTGGTAAACATAATTTCTTCTTTCCCAAACTCTCTACTCCTGGGAACTCTTCTGTCCTCTGCCTTACCTACATTTCCGGTCTTTCTAATCTCAACAACTCTCTCCGCTCCTTAGACATCAAACTTACTTTCCGCCTGACTAACACTCTTCACACTAATCTCGTTCATACCTCTTCTCCCTCTACAGATGTTCCTGGTGTCTGCTCTATTTCTTGCTCCTCCTGTCCTCTTCAGTACTTTCGAGAAACTGACCGATGTCTTTCTGACAGACTTAGGGAGCACAAAAATAGTGTTAGGCTTGCCAACATTAACAATGCTCTTTTCTGTCACATCAGAGATCACAGCCATCCTATTGACTGGTCTTCTGCTAAAACTGTCTGGTTGAATCCTCCCTAATACACAACTTTCCTTGTATGAATCTTAGTCCTGGCTTCGTCACTGTAGATGCCTTCCTCTCCCACTACATTGTAAAATGCTCCAAGCTTCAGAACACCTGTGACTTAACCTGATTCCTCCTCTTTCTTCTTCTCACTCCTCCCCTTTCCTCTTTCCTTTTTCTCTTCTGGGTTGTCTCTCCCCCCACCTCTGTGTTCTTGCCCTCCCTCTGTGGGCACCTAGCTCCCTTGAAGTGCTCCCCTTTCTTAGTATTTGACTTGCTCCCCCTTTCTTCCCCACCACTAGTTCCTTCCGCCTCCACCACCACTACTACTACTACTACTACTACCACCACCACCACCACCACCACCACCACCATCACCACCACCACCATCACCACCACCATCACCACTTCCTGCCTATATATACCCGTCCTACTCTACTTCTCGTTAGTGTGACTTTGTAATGGTCTGAGTCGGACCGAAACGTCGTCGTAAGCTCCTCTCTTCTATGTGCGGGTTATTTGTGCTGTGTCATGGTTTAAAGAACCGAGCTGGTTGGTAAATAAAGTTAATTGACCTGTACAAAAAGCATATGTTGTTCTTGTGACCACTACTGTGACCACCGCTCCAATAGTTTGTCCTTCCTTAGCCATTGATATAAATAGGTATTCTTCTTTACCCAAACTAATCAATGTAACTAAGCTGGTGTTTAAATTTCTAAACAAAATGAATATCTCATATAAATTTTCACATCCTCTTGAATATTGGATACAGAGAGTATAGGAAGAAATCTATGGAAATGAAGTTAAATTAATGATGGAAAGAAAAATTGTGAAAGGTTCAATAATAGAGAAATTGGGGGGTGTATTTAGAGAATAATGTAATTAGGTGCAGAGGAAGGTTACAAAATGCTGAACTGGGTTAATATGCTAAACACCCTATCTTACTGCCCAAAACTCATCATCTAAAAATTTCGATTGTTTTAAATCCCCATAAAATATGTAATGCATGGTGGGGTACAAGATACCTTAAACTGTATTAGGGAAACATTCTGGATTCCACAAGGATGGCAAAGTGTAAAAAGTGTTATTAAATCTTGTGTAATATTTCACTGTGTGGATGCCAGACCCTATATGTACCCAGGTCCTCCACCTTTGCCAAAGGAGCATGTACAATTAGTGAAACTATATGATGTAACAGGTGTAAACTATAGTGGTCCAATTATTTTAAGAGGTGCTTCCGATGGTCTTCCACTGAAAGTGTATGTATGCTTGTTCACTTGTATTGCTACTAGGGCAGTTCATTTAGAAGTGGCTCAGGACTTGTCTGCAGAACAGTTTATACAGCCGTTTCGAAAATTTGCAGCTAGGAGATCCTGTCCGAGATTGATGATTTCGGATAATGCCACCAATTTTGAAGCGGGTGCTCAACACTTGATAGAATTAAATAAGAGTAACGATGTTCAATCTCTGTTAACCCAGAGAGGGTGTACCTGGAAGTTTATTACTCCTAGAGCCCCTTGGAAGGAGGGGCTGTACAAAAGACTGATAGGCACAGTGAAAAGGAGTCTCTGTAAAGTACTACACAGGAAGAGAATTAATTTGGAGGAATTTCGTGCAGTGTTGGTGGAGGCAGAGAATCGGATAAATAATCGGCCTCTCTCATATATGAGTGATACATCTAATGCAGATGTATTAACACCTTCTCACCTAATATGTGAAAGGAAATTGGAAGCTTCCCCTGTCTATAGAGATAATCCTGAAGAAAGTGATGAAGATTACAACGATGCTGCAGTGTTGTGTGATAAATTTAACATGTTAAATAAAGTAATTGATCATTGGTCTTATGTGTGGCTTAAGGAATATCTTACACTACGTGAACACTTTTATGGTGGGACTGAGGCAGTAAATTGACAGAACATTCAACCAGGCAACATTGTGTTAATTGATACTGAACAGCATCGAACGTTGTGGCCTCTGGACAAGGTATTGACATTGTACCCAGATGCACAAGGTGTTGTCTGGAATGTCAAAGTGTTGTGTCGTGGCCAGGAAAGTTTGCGCACAATTAATAAATTGATTCCCTTGGAATTAAATGGTATTCACTCACTCAAATGTAAATGAAAATCGAAGGGAAAGTGACATGAGTGATACTGAAGTAGTGTCAACCAAGTTATGCAAGAAGATGAAATAGTAAGGCCTACTAGGAAAACAGCAACTCAAGCCAGAACTGGCTGGAATCATCTCCTAGAGGAAGGAGAAATTGGAGTCGTTTAGCAACGAACTCCGCCCGGCCCAGTGTGGAAAATATTGTATATTTTCCGAAAATACAGTGTATTTTGTACGTAAATTGGTGAAACATATTGTAGTTAATAAAAATTAATGTGTAAATAAAAAAAATCAGCGAGAGTGTTAGCATCGCTTGGAGGAGAGGCCATTGTTTTGAACTGGGCAAGAAAGACGTTAGGAAAAATCGGAAGAATTTTCGTCGCTCTAGAGGTTAAATTGTGTTTAAAACCTCTCAAACAGGAGCAGAAATTGTTTGTTTCTCACATTCTGCAGGACTGCAGAATGTGAGAAACCAATAATTGGACAGGACTCCGAAATTAGATGGGAAAAGAGATAATAAGTACACCGTCCCCCAGATAAGTAATGTCTATATATATGTTGAAATTCTGGCCAGTATTTTCTTCATATTTTAGGCAGGGGTTTGTGTATGACACACCAAGTAATCTCCAGACAAATTGGTGAGTGTTATTATTAAAAATTCTCTTTCAATGTATATATTCATTAACTAAATTTAACATACAGTCCACATATTTATATTAATGTTTTACCATAATTCCTGGTGATGTATATTTCATTTGAAATTATAGGTCCAGAGTGACTTTGTGGAGATTGAGGTAGGTATCGAATGGGGACATTTTTTGCGACCTAGAATGTCCTAAAATTCCTACATGTCTCTGTAACCTTGATAAAGAATAATTATCTTTGTTACTATTTACTGGTATGTATCTTATGAGGTTCATCCAGGTAATTTTAATTTTCCATAAGTATTGTAGTTAATGTACTTGTCAAAGGGCAGAGCAGCAGTACAATTTTGAGCTCTGCCTATCAAAGCTGTGTGCAAAAATGTTGCCTAGTGCTTACGTGGCCAATTCATTGCATGTGCATGATTCTCAAAAACATTGAAATAAGTGTCTAAGTCACTTTCAAAGAACCTAGGAACCATAAAGGCAGCTTTTTGCACGTTGAATGTGTCCTGTGTTGTACTACAAGGTTTATCTTTCGAGACGAACAATCTCTTTATGGAAATCTTCTTCGTTCAATTTCCTGTGTCTCTTTGCAGTCTGCAACTTAATTAGGCATTCCATCCTCTCAAACTGATCCTGAGAAATAGGACCAGTGGACAACTGAGGAATAAGGAAACTAACGAATGAGTCTGGACGTTCATTAGGTCGGGCGCCTTGTCCAGTCATTCCTAGATATCCTAGATCTAGTCTAGGATAGCTATGTACAGGTGTAGCATACGGGGTACTAGTATGAGGTTACGCCATACTGCCTGTTACACTCTGTGATATTGTCTCAGTCAGGCTAGAAGGGATGAGCGTAAACTGGGCTACAACTGGCTCATACACTTCTGCCTTAGTCGCTCTCTCTAAATCATCAATCAGGGACATATTTTCTAATTGTGATACTAGGTTCTCCGAATCAGAATCTGATGAACCAGAAATCTCTGGTTGAGCAGGTAACAATATATTACTTTAATAAATGCTCTGACAGTTTCTGTAGAGTAATTTCTGTGATACCTTGCATCAAGATATTTGGCTATTTGCCAGCACGTCTGAAGTTTTAAATTACTTAACTTCGACAAATTCTGAGGGTCAATTAAATGTTTCACAACGATATCCACCACGAAAGTAAGTACACAGGAGAGAGATCATAGGAATCTGCAATCCTTATAAGTATTTACTTCACAAGTTATATTAGTGTTGACTGTTTAGAGCTCATTGGATCAAGAGACTCGGACAAATACATACATCCATACATCTCTCTCTCTCTCTCTCTCTCTCTCTCTCTCTCTCTCTCTCTCTCCCTCCCTCCCTCTCCCCTTTCCCTCCTCCCCCCTCTCTCTCTCTCTGTTTTTCCACACAAGGTTTGACAAGGTAAGGTTAGGATCCCTAGCTGTATTGACAAGCTAAGAGCTGTTACCTACATCAGCTCCTTTGAAAGCGTTTCTATTGTTATGAGACTTACAAGCAGGGAAAAAGATGAAGATGGAGCCATCTGTGGGCCAGCATTTTCAGTTGATCAATTGACTTTATCACGTAAACATCATAATGCTGTACGAATGTGTTCCAGACTAGTCATTCTTGGGATAAATGATCTCAAATGAAGTGATGTTCTCTCCTCTTCTTTCTCTTCCTCTCCCTCTCTCCTTCTCCCTCTCTTCCTCTCTATAGCAGGCTAGAGAGGACACAGAAGGACAACTAATCTCGTACCATCACCAACAAACAAACCACAGGAAAAAAGACACAAAACACTTAAGAATTTCTCCCTTAAGAAGTGGAGACTACAATGAGATCTCATTCAAACCTGTGAGATATTGAATGGAATTATTACTTTCAAACGGGAAGAACATTATGCAGTGCAATATGAATCAATATCTGGAAACACTGACATGAAGCTAAAGCAAGAGATGCAACAAAGTGATTCATGAACCTGCCTTATAAGCACTTTGTAAATATGTAAATCAGCTAGATATTATAATGGGATATACTGGAAAAATGGTATTCCTAATATGTATTTAGAACTATACCAGGATGAACGGTTAACAGTAAGCAACCCAAATTAATAATATAGTAGTGCAGGAACTGGAGGTGGCAGTAGCGATTATGACAGTCATAGCTGTGCTACACACTGCACCACAGTGGTACACATTGCACCACAGTGGTACACACTGCACCACAGTGGTACACACTGCACCACAGTGGTACACACTGCACCACAGTGGTACACATTGCACCACAGTGGTACACACTGCACCACAGTGGTACACATTGCACCACAGTGGTACACACTGCATAACAGTGGTACACACTGCACCACAGTGGTACACACTGCACCACAGTGGTACACACTGCACCACAGTGGTACACATTGCACCACAGTGGTACACACTGCACCACAGTGGTACACACTGCACCACAGTGGTACACACTGCACCACAGTGGTACACACTGCACCACAGTGGTACACACTGCACCACAGTGATACACACTGCACCACAGACTCCAGAAGTAGTAGTAACTATAAACAGAGCCCCTAGTACTTTCATTTTTGAGCACAGATGTGCAGAACACGAGTAGTTAATGCAGGATTATTACGTGGAGGATGGTGTCCGTGGCCTTACATCCACTTCCATCTCTCCGATAAGTTTTGTGTCATTTTTGTTAAATGGTAAGATATATTTACCCCCTGTTTCATAATGGCATTGATCAGAGCAAGTGAATAGTAGGAAGAGTACCTTTTGCTTTACCATTTTTTATCATAAACATCTAGAAAATATACGACAGTCCTTAATTTAGAAAGAGTCGGACAGTTGTCAACAGAAAACCTCCAGTGTATAAAATCGTGAAATTTTCATTGTTAAAATGTCAGCGGTTGTGAGGATCACAATAAACGTAATCGATATTCCAGACATGACTTGATTTATCCACTGTTGTTGTTGCTGCTGCAAGATGCGTCTCTTTTGTCAAGTGGCAGCACTCAGCACCTCGCAGGCTGACTAGTGATTTTTTTTTGTCTTACTGGCGCAAACATCCACGTACCAGAAAGAAATTTATTCAACACAAAATTTTGAAATTTCTCATTACTTTTTATGAATTGAGAAAATATGAAGCAATAATGCATCCTTGAACCCATGACTCTTTCTACAAAGACTGTGTGTATTTTCTCGTGAAATATTGATAATTAATGAAATCGTATATTAAAGCAAAATATTTTTGTTTCAGATTTCTCAAAATCTGAATTGATAAAGCCACTGGATGGCGAAACATCTACAATAAAGATAACCAGATGTTGCACAAGTGTCTTAACTTTCATCCACGGTGGTGTTACTCCCACTCCAGCCTCCCTGACAGAAGTCACGGTGGTGTTACTCCCACTCCCGCCTCCCTGACAGAAGTCACGGTGGTGTTACTCCCACTCCCGCCTCCCTGACAGAAGTCACGGTGGTGTTACTCCCACTCCCGCCTCCCTGACAGAAGTCACGGTGGTGTTATTCCCACTCCCGCCTCCCTGACAGAAGTCACGGTGGTGTTATTCCCACTCCCGCCTCCCTGACAGAAGTCACGGTGGTGTTACTCCCACTCCAGCCTCCCTGACAGAAGTCACGGTGGTGTTATTCCCACTCCGGCCTCCCTGACAGAAGTCACGGTGGTGTTATTCCCACTCCAGCCTCCCTGACAGAAGTCACGGTGGTGTTACTCCCACTCCAGCCTCCCTGACAGTAGTCACGGTGGTGTTACTCCCACTGCAGCCTCTAAGCAGTCACGGTACTGTTCTTATTTGTGATCATGCACCAGAGTTAACACTGAACCAACTAGAAATATTTCATTCGCTGAGCGAACTGCGAAGAAAATACAGTACAGTAGTTCACGTTGTACAGTAGTTCACGTTGGTCTTCTTATTTCTGACTGACTAGGTAGCGTTAGGATATATTCCACCTGTGGTCCAAATTGTTAAGTGTTATTAAAAGATTATTTAATATGTTCAACATATGCTGCGTTAATGTTCATATTTGTAACAGACTCCACCATGTTTCTGTTTGTCAAGTCAAACCCAATTCATACAGTACACACAAAATTATACCAGAATTACTTATACCAGAATTAATTATACCAGAATTACATACACTAGAATTAATTATACCTGAATTACTTATACCAGAATTAATTATACCAGAATTAAATATTAATAACTAATTTTAGGTCTCGCTTAAGGAACTTAGATGCACTCTTTCCCCATGGGCCAAGGGTCTCTGAGCCTATGGGAACAAACATATAATGATGGGCAAGTTCTTCATATTTTCTAGACTTTTGTGACTCCCTGAAGCTGGCGGCTGTCCCTCCTTCTTCCCTGGTGTATTGAAGATAGGTATCAGCCAAGGTAGATGCACATGTATAGTCCCACACCACCTGCTTACCGTCTGTCCAGGCTTGAAGTGTGATACCTTCTGGACGCCTCTGGTTGCCAGCAGATCTGCATAGTTGGGGTGGCTCCCTTACTACTGGACATCCGGCTGTTGTGAGGCTCCTCTTGAGAATGTTATTAACCTCCTCATGTCTTGCAGTCTTTCCCTCGGATTTACGGCACACAAGATCATGGTACCCGAATCGGTCTGCTGCTTCACTGCCACAAATACACCTATGTTCGGCGAGAATAGGGGCGGCAAGTCGAAGGGAAACACCAATGTGGAAGGTCTGTGGGTCGATCCGTGTGCCATATATATATATATATATATATATATATATATATATATATATATATATATACACCATATGGCCGAGTGGCAAGGTGATGCATACATTGTGCTGTTTCTGGAGGCGGCACAAGGTTCGTAGGGTCTAGTCCTGGCCTGCCGCAGTTTGGTAAATGAGATATATATATATATATATATATATATATATATATATATATACATATAGGTAGTAGGTTGGTAGACAGCAACCACCCAGGGAGGTACTACCGTCCTGCCAGATGACTGTGAAACAGAAACCTGTAACTGTTTTGCATGATGGTAGGATTGCTGGTGTCTTTTTCTGTCTCGTAAACACGCTAGATAACAGGGATATCTTGCTACTCCTACTTACACTTTGGTCACACTTCACAGACATGCACATGCATATATATATATATATATATATATATATATATATATATATATATATATATATATATATATACATACATCTAGGTTTTTCTCCTTTTTCTACATAGCTCTTGTTCTTCTTTATTTCTTCTATTGTCCATGGGGAAGTGGAAAAGAATCTTTCCTCCGTAAGCCATGCGTGTCGTATGAGGCGACTAAAATGCCGGGAGCAATGGGCTAGTAACCCCTTCTCCTGTAGACATTTACTAAAAAAGAGAAGAAGAAAAACTTTATAAAACTGGGATGCTTGAATGTGCGTGGATGTAGTGCGGATGACAAGAAACAGATGATTGCTGATGTTATGAATGAAAAGAAGTTGGATGTCCTGGCCCTAAGCGAAACAAAGCTGAAGGGGGTAGGGGAGTTTCGGTGGGGGGAAATAAATGGGATTAAATCTGAAGTATCTGAGAGAGAGCAAAGGAAGGGGTAGCAGTAATGCTGAATGATCAGTTATGGAAGGAGAAAAGAGAATATGAATGTGTAAATGCAAGAATTATGTGGATTAAAGTAAAGGTTGGATGCGAGAAGTGGGTCATAATAAGCGTGTATGCACCTGGAGAAGAGAGGAATGCAGAGGAGAGAGAGAGATTTTGGGAGATGTTGAGTGAATGTATAGGAGCCTTTGAACCAAGTGAGAGAGTAATTGTGGTAGGGGACCTGAATGCTAAAATAGGAGAAACTTTTAGAGAGGGTGTGGTAGGTAAGTTTGGGGTGCCAGATGTAAATGATAATGGGAGCCCTTTGATTGAACTTTGTATAGAAAGGGGTTTAGTTATAGGTAATACATATTTTAAGAAAAAGAGGATAAATAAGTATACAAGATATGATGTAGGGCGAAATGACTGTAGTTTGTTGGATTATGCATTGGTAGATAAAAGACTGTTGAGTAGACTTCAGGATGTACATGTTTATAGAGGGGCCACAGATATATCAGACCACTTTCTAGTTGTAGCTACATTGAGAGTAAAAGGTAGATGGGATACAAGGAGAATAGAAGCATCAGGGAAGAGAGAGGTGAAGGTTTATAAACTAGATGGGGAGGCAGATAGGGAAAGATATAAACAGCTATTGGAGGATAGATGGGCTAATGAGAGCATAGGCAATGGGGTCGAAGAGGTATGGGGTAGGTTTAAAAATGTAGTGTTAGAGTGTTCAGCAGAAGTTTGTGGTTACAGGAAAGTGGGTGTGGGAGGGAAGAGGAGCGATTGGTGGAATGATGTAAAGAGAGTAGTAAGGGAGAAAAAGTTAGCATATGAGAAGTTTTTACAAAGTAGAAGTGATGCAAGGAGGGAAGAGTATATGGAGAAAAAGAGAGAGGTTAAGAGAGTGGTGAAGCAATGTAAAAAGAGAGCAAATGAGAGAGTGGGTGAGATGTTATCAACAAATTTTGTTGAAAATAAGAAAAAGTTTTGGAGTGAGATTACCAAGTTAAGGAAGCCTAGAGAACAAATGGATTTGTCAGTTAAAAATAGGAGAGGAGAGTTATTAAATGGAGAGTTAGAGGTATTGGGAAGATGGAGGGAATATTTTGAGGAATTGTTAAATGTTGATGAAGATAGGGAAGCTGTGATTTCGTGTATAGGGCAAGGAGGAATAACATCTTGTAGGAGTGAGGAAGAGACAGTTGTGAGTGTGGGGGAAGTTCGTGAGGCAGTAGGTAAAATGAAAGGGGGTAAGGCAGTCGGGATTGATGGGATAAAGATAGAAATGTTAAAAGCAGGTGGGGATATAGTTTTGGAGTGGTTGGTGCAATTATTTAATAAATGTATGGAAGAGGGTAAGGTACCTAGTGATTGGCAGAGAGCATGCATAGTTCCTTTGTATAAAGGCAAAGGGGACAAAAGAGAGTGCAAAAATTATAGGGGATAAGTCTGTTGAGTATACCTGGTAAAGTGTATGGTAGAGTTATTATTGAAAGAATTAAAAGTAAGACGGAGAATAGGATAGCAGATGAACAAGGAGGCTTTAGGAAAGGTAGGGGGTGTGTGGACCAGGTGTTTACAGTGAAACATATAAGTGAACAGTATTTAGATAAGGCTAAAGAGGTCTTTGTGGCATTTATGGATTTGGAAAAGGCATATGACAGGGTGGATAGGGGGGCAATGTGGCAGATGTTGCAGGTGTATGGTGTAGGAGGTAGGTTACTGAAAGCAGTGAAGAGTTTTTACGAGGATAGTGAGTCTCAAGTTAGAGTACATAGGAAAGAGGGAAATTATTTCCCAGTAAAAGTAGGCCTTAGACAAGGATGTGTGATGTCACCGTGGTTGTTTAATATATTTATAGATGGGGTTGTAAGAGAAGTAAATGCGAGGGTCTTGACAAGAGGCGTGGAGTTAAAAGATAAAGAATCACACATAAATTGGGAGTTGTCACAGTTGCTCTTTGCTGATGACACTGTGGTCTTTGGAGATTCTGAAGAGAAGTTGCAGACATTGGTGGATGAATTTGGTAGGGTGTGCAAAAGAAGAAAATTAAAAGTGAATACAGGAAAGAGTAAGGTTATGAGGATAACAAAAATATTAGGTGATGAAAGATTGGATATCAGATTGGAGGGAGAGAGTATGGAGGAGGTGAATGTATTCAGATATTTGGGAGTGGACGTGTCAGCGGATGGGTCTATGAAGGATGAGGTGAATCATAGAATTGATGAGGGGAAAAGGGTGAGTGGTGCACTTAGGAGTCTGTGGAGACAAAGAACTTTGTCCTTGGAGGCAAAGAGGGGAATGTATGAGAGTATAGTTTTACCAACACTTTTATATGGGTGTGAAGCATGGGTGATGAATGTTGCAGCGAGGAGAAGGCTGGAGGCAGTGGAGATGTCATGTCTGAGGGCAATGTGTGGTGTGAATATAATGCAGAGAATTCGTAGTTTGGAAGTTAGGAGGAGGTGCGGGATTACCAAAACTGTTGTCCAGAGGGCTGAGGAAGGGTTGTTGAGGTGGTTCGGACATGTAGAGAGAATGGAGCGAAACAGAATGACTTCAAGATTGTATCAGTCTGTAGTGGAAGGAAGGCGTGGTAGGGGTCGGCCTAGGAAAGGTTGGAGGGAGGGGGTAAAGGAGGTTTTGTGTGCGAGGGGTTTGGACTTCCAGCAGGCGTGCGTGAGCGTGTTTGATAGGAGTGAATGGATACGAATGGTTTTTAATACTTGACGTGCTGTTGAAGTGTGAGCAAAGTAACATTTATGAAGGGGTTCAGGGAAACCGGCAGGCCGGACTTGAGTCCTGGAGATGGGAAGTACAGTGCCTGCACTCTGAAGGAGGGGTGTTAATGTTGCAGTTTAAAAACTGTAGTGTAAAGCACCCTTCTGGCAAGACAGTGATGGAGTGAATGATGGTGAAAGTTTTTCTTTTTCGGGCCACCCTGCCTTTGTTGGAATCGGCCAGTGTGATAATAATAAAAAAAAAAAATAATATATATATATATATATGTCGTGCCGAATATGTAAAACTGGTCAATTAGCAAGAATTCATTTAAAATTAAGTCCTTTCTAAAATTTTCTCTTATACGTTTAAATATATACTTTTTTCATTAATGTTGATGTAAAAATTTATAATTTTGCACTAAAAGGAACTTAGAAAACTTACCTAACCTTATTATAACAAGAACAATTTATTTTAGCCTAACCCAACTAAATATATTTTAGATTTGTTTACAATAATTTAATACTAAACAAACACAGTGAAATATATTTTTTTCGTTAGGTTCAGAGTGATTTTGGCGAAATTGTTGCATACACAAATTTTCACTTGTCCTATATGGCAAGATGAGCGTTGCTATTTAAGCCAAGATCGCAAGTTCTGCCTATTCGGCACGACATGTATATATATAATCAACAAGCCGGCCGTCTACCACCGAGGCAGTGTGACCCAAAAAGAAAGAAAATCCCAAAAAAGAAAATATTTTCATCATCATTCAACATTTTCACCTCACTCACACATAATCACTGTTTTTGCAGAGACGTCCAGATACAACAGTTTAGAAGTATATATAAAGATATATAAAATATCCCTCCAAACTGCCAGTATCCCGAACCCCTCCTTTAGAGTGCAGACATTGTACTTCCCATTTCCAGGACTCAAGTCCGGTTATATAAAAATAACCGGTTTCCCTGAATCCCTTCACTAAATATTACCCTGTTCACACTCCAACAGCTCGTCAGGTCCCAAAAACCATTCGTCTCCATTCACTCCTTTCTACCTTTTCCCAATCCCTCCAACCTTTTCGAAGACCACACCCTACCCTGCCTTCCTTTCCCTACAGATTTATACGCTCTCCATGTCATTCTACTTCGATCCAATCTCTCTAAATGACCAAACCACCTCAACAACCCCTCTTCAGCCCTCTGACTAAAACTTTTTTTTAACTCCACACCTTTCCTAATTTCCACACTTCGAATTCTCTGCATAATATTTACACCACACATTGCCCTTAGACAGGACATCTCCACTGCCTCCAACCCTTCTCCAAGAGCTTTTTGTACCTCTTCTTAAAGCTATGCATGGATCCTGCCTCCACTACATATCTCCAGATCGTTCCACTTCTTGACAACTCTGTGACTGAAGAAATAATTCCTAACATCCCTGTGACTCATCTAAGTTTCCAGTTGTGACCCCTTGTTGTTGTGTCTCATCTCTGAAACATTCTGTCCCTATCTACCATGTCAGTGCCTCTCAGTATTTTATATGTCGTTATCATGTCTCTCCTATCCCACCTGACTTCCAGCGTCATCAGGTTGATTTTCCTTAACTTTTCCTCGTAGAGCTTGGCTCCGGGGCTAGGCTTATTGGAAAGCTTCTCCCTTTCTTTAATCTCTTGACGTGTTTCACCAGGTGTGGGTTCTATACTGGTTCTGCATACTCCAATATGGGCTTGACGTACACAGTGTACAGTATCTTGAATGACTCCTTAATTTTATGTTGAAGCGCTCTGCTTAGGTTTCTCAGGCGCCCATAGGCATCAGCAGTTATTTGGTTGATGTGCGCGTCAGGAGCTGTGCTAGGTATGATGCTCACCCCTAGATCCTTTATCCTAAGTGAGTTCTGCATCCTTTGATCTCTTAGGCTATATTCCGTCTGAGGTCGTCTTTGTCCTTCCCCAAACATCATAACTTTACACTTGCTGGGATTAAACTCCAGGGGTCGTTTGTCAGACCAGAATCGCATTCTGTTCAGATTTCCTTGTAGGCTTACCTGATCCTCGTCCACTTGTATTCTCTTTATTAGCTTCATATTGTCTGCAAACAGGGACACCTCTAAATCTGTTCCTATCTATTACGTCATTCACATATATTAGAAACAGCATTGTACCTAGGACTGACCTTTGTGGAACTCCACTCGTCACGTGCACCCACTCTGACACCTCGCCACATGCAAACACACATTGTTTCCTTCCTGTTATGTATTTCCTGATCCATTGTAGTACTTTTCCTGCTATTTCTGCCTGCTCCTCTGTTTTTTTAACCAGTCTCTTGTGTAGTACTGTGTCATAAGCCTTCTTGCAATCAAAGAAGATGCAGCCCACCCATCCCACTTTCTCCTGTCTTATTTCTGTTACCTTATTGTAGAACTCCATTAGGTTTGTGATGTAGGATTTTCCTTCCCTCAAACCGGTCTGATTGTCATGTTTGAGCCAGTTCCTTTCTCAGTGCTCTACCACTCTTTCCCTGATGATCTTCTTATATAAGTTTACATACATTTCAGCGACACAGGTTTGTAGTTAAGTGCTGCCTGTCTGTCTGTCTCCTTAAAAATGATACTACTTTTGCTGTCTTCCACATCCCAGGCAGTTGCCCAGTTTCGATGGATTTATTGAAGATTGTTGTTAGTGGCACACCTACCGCATCCGTTTCTTCTCTCAGGACCCATAGAGTGATGCTATCTAGGCCCACCGTCTTCCAGGTATCTAGTTCACGTAGTAGTTTCTTCACCTCCTTGGGTATGCAGGTACTCATGTAAGTTAAAACAAACGAATAAAGAGTATTAGAATAGGCCTAATTATCTATGAAGATTCGTGCAAGTCATTTATGCCTTGGAAGTCTCCCCAATCTTCTCTTGCAAACATGCATGGAGGGAGGAAGAAAGAGTTGAAGGCCGATGTGGGAGGGACGGAGGAAGGGAGGGAGAGTGGGAGATAGGGAGAGAGAGAGGAAGGGACGGGTTAATGGAGTGAGGGAGTGTAAGAAAGGAAGTTTAGTTAAATATTTTTAGCTAGCGTCACAGTCGGATCCACACAGTAACTTCTCCTTAGTCGGTGTTCATAAGTTGGAACAAAATCAAACTATTACTATGTACAGTAGTTCTGTCTAACCTTTATTAATAAATTATAAAATAACTTTTTTGTGTTATGGTCTACCATAAAATGCTCAGTTAATTGCAGCATAATGTAACTGTTCCGGACCTGCACTAACAACATAATGTAACTGTTCCGGACCTGCACTAACAACATAATGTAACTGTTCCGGACCTGCACTAACAACATAATGTAACTGTTTCGGACCTGCACTAACAACACATTTGACTTTAATTAGAAAATAACCCACCTAGATATTCTAGCACCAGGAAGGAAAGATGATGGAACACTCCATCCAGCAGACACTGTACGTACAATTTAAACACACAGAGCATCCAGCAAACACTGTACCTACAACAGTAACACACACAGCATCCAGAAGACACTGTACCTACAACAGTAACACACATTATCCAACAAACACTGTACCTACTACAATAACACACACCATTCAGCAGACACTGTACCTACAACAGTAACACACTATCCAGTAGACACTGTACCTACAGCAGTAAGGTACACACCATTCAACAAACACTGTACCTACAACAGTAACATGCAAGAGACATTGTACCTATAACAGCAACACACCATCCAGCAGACACTGTACCTACAAGAGTAAGATGCAAACCAATCAGGAGACACTGTACCTACAACAGTAACGCACACCATCCAGCAGACACTGAGGTGGCAAGAAGAGCTCACTCGAGCAGAGCAAAGTTGCTGGTTATGGAGGATTTCAACCATAGGGAGACTGAGAAAACCTGGAG
This sequence comes from Cherax quadricarinatus, assembly GCF_038502225.1. Classification (NCBI taxonomy): domain Eukaryota; kingdom Metazoa; phylum Arthropoda; class Malacostraca; order Decapoda; family Parastacidae; genus Cherax; species Cherax quadricarinatus. The sequence continues at coordinate 190,477 of NW_027195126.1, read as the reverse complement.
CCACACGGGGGTCCCGAAACATGGAGAGCCAAGATGATGGATGTGGTACTGGAAAACCTCATGCACCAACATGTTAAGGACACCACCAAAGTGAGAGGGGAGGACGAACCAGCAAGACTGGACCTTGTGTTCACCCTGGGCAGTTCAGACATTGAGGACATCACATATGAGAGTCCCCTAGGAGCTAGTGACCATGTGGTTCTGTGCTTTGAATACATAGTAGAGTTGCAAGTAGAGAGGGTAACAGGAGTTGAATGGGAAAAGCCAGACTATAAAAGAGGGGACTACATAGGTTTGAGGAACTTCCTGCAGGAGGTTCAGTAGGACAGAGAACTGGTAAGAAAGTCAGGAAACGAAATGATGGAATACGTAACAACAAAATGCAAGGAGGCAGAAGAAAGGTTTGTTCCCAAGGGTAACAGAAATAATGGGAAGACCAGAACGAGCCCCTGGTTTACCCGACGGTGTAAGGAGGCAAAAACTAAGTGCAATAGAGAATGGAAAAAGTACAGAAGGCATAGAACACATGAAAATAGGGAGATCAGTCGCAGAGCCAGGAACGAGTATGCACAGGTAAGGAGAGAGGCCCAGCGACAGTATGAAAATAATATAGCATCGAAAGTCAAGTCTGACCCGAAACTGTTGTATAGCCACATCAGGAGGAAGACAACAGTCAAAGACCAGGTTATCAGGCTGAGGACAGAAGGTGGGGAACTCACAAGAAACGATCAGGAGGTATGTGAGGAGCTAAACAGGAGATTTAAGGAAGTATTTACAGTAGAGACAGGAAGGGCTCTGGGAAGACAGCACAGAGGGGATATATACCAACAAGTGTTGGATGACATATGAACAACGGAGGAGGAGGTGCAGAAGCTGCTAAGTGACCTTGATATCTCAAAGGCGATGGGACCGGATATCTCCCCGTGGGTCCTTAGAGAAGAAGCAGAGACGCTTTGCGTGCCACTAACCACAATCTTCAATACATCCCTTGAAACTGGGCAACTACCTGAGATATGGAAGACGGCAAATGTAGTCCCCATTTTCAAGAAAGGAGATAGAAACGAGGCACTAAACTACAGACCAGTCTCTGACGTGTATAGTATGAAAAGTCATGGAGAAGATTATCAGGAGGAGAGTGGTGGAGCACCTGGAACGGAACAAGATTATAAATGACAACCATCATGGATTCATGGAAGGCAAATCCTGTGTCACAAACCTTCTGGAGTTTTATAACAAGGTAACAGAAGTAAGACACGAGAGAGAGGGGTGGGTGGATTGCATTTTCCTGGACTGCAGGAAAGCCTTCGACACAGTTCCTCACAAGAAATTAATGCAGAAGCTGGAGGATCAGGGGCGTATAACAGGAAGGGCACTGCAATGGATCAGAGAATACCTGGCAGGGAGGCAACAACGAGTCATGGTACGTGAAGAAGTATCACAGTGGGCGCTTGTGACGAGCTAGGTCCCACAGAAGTCAGTTCTAGGACCAGTGTTATTTTTGATATATGTGAATGACATGATGGAAGGGATAGACTCTGAAGTGTCACTGTTCGCAGATGATGTGAAGTTGATGAGAAGAATTAAATCGGATGAGGATCAGGCAGGACTACAGAGAGACCTGGACAGGCTGGACACCTGGTCCAGAAACTGGCTTCTCGATTTCAACCCTGCCAAATGCAAAGTCTTGAAGATTGGGGAAAGGCAGAGAAGACTGCAGACAGAGTATAGGCTAGGTGGACAAAGACTGCAAACCTCACTCAAGGAGAAAGATCTTGGGGTGACCATAACACCGAGCAGGTCTCCGGAGGCACACATCAACCAGATAACTGCTGCAGCGTATGGGCGCCTGGCAAACCTCAGAATAGCGTTCCGATACCTTAATAAGGAATCGTTCAAGACACTGTACACTGTGTATGTTAGGCCCATACTGGTGTATGCAACACCAGTTTGGAACCCACACCTGGTCAAGTACGTCAAGAAGTTAGAGAAAGTACAAAGGTTTGCAACAAGGCTAGTTCCAGAGCTCCGGGGAATGTCGTACGAGGAAAGGTTCAGGGAAATCGGACTGACGACACTGGAGGACAGAAGGGTCAGGGGAGACATGATAATGACATACAAGATACTGCGTGGAATAGATAAGGTGGACAAGGACAGGATGTTCCGCTGAGGGGACACAGAAACAAGGGGTCACAATTGGAAGCTGAAGACTCAGACGAGTCACAGGGATGTTAGGAAGTATTTCTTCAGTCATAGAGTCGTCAGGAAGTGGAATAGCCTAGCACGTGACGTAGTGGAGGCAGGAACCATACATAGCTTTAAGACGAGGTATGAGAAAGCTCAGGGAGCAGAGAGAGGACCTAGTAGCGATCAGTGAAGAGGCGGGGCCAGGAGCTGAGTCTCGACCCCTCCAACCACAATTAGGTGAGTACACACACACACAAATACTTATTAAAAGTAATGTGTTAGCAGCTGCTGTCTGAGGTTGGACTCTAATTACTTTACCTGATGTTTGGTCAGGTAAATAATAACATTAATATTCTAAGTAATACAATAAAAAATAAAATAATGTATATGTCACTTTAACATATAGTGTGATATATAGTGTTTACTTGTTTGTAGTGTGTGGACTCACTGTATCTACGGTGAAGTGTGGAACTGTAGTGTGTGGACTCACTGTATCTACGGTGAAGAGTGGAACTGTAGTGTGTGGACTCACTGTATCTACGGTGAAGTGTAGTGTGTGGACTCACTGTATCTACGGTGAAGTGGAACTGTAGTGTGTGGACTCACTGTATCTACGGTGAAGAGTGGAACTGTAGTGTGTGGACTCACTGTATCTACGGTGAAGAGTGGAACTGTAGTGTGTGGACTCACTGTATCTACGGTGAAGAGTGGAACTGTAGTGTGTGGACTCACTGTATCTACGGTGAAGAGTGGAACTGTAGTGTGTGGACTCACTGTATCTACGGTGAAGAGTGGAACTGTAGTGTGTGGACTCACTGTATCTACGGTGAAGAGTGGAACTGTAGTGTGTGGACTCACTGTATCTACGGTGAAGAGTGGAACTGTAGTGTGTGGTCTCACTGTATCTACGGTGAAGTGTGGAACTGTAGTGTGTGGACTCACTGTATCTACGGTGAAGAGTGGAACTGTAGTGTGTGGACTCACTGTATCTACGGTGAAGAGTGGAACTGTAGTGTGTGGACTCACTGTATCTACGGTGAAGAGTGGAACTGTAGTGTGTGGACTCACTGTATCTACGGTGAAGAGTGGAACTGTAGTGTGTGGACTCACTGTATCTACGGTGAAGAGTGGAACTGTAGTGTGTGGACTCACTGTATCTACGGTGAAGAGTGGAACTGTAGTGTGTGGACTCACTGTATCTACGGTGAAGAGTGGAACTGTAGTGTGTGGACTCACTGTATCTACGGTGAAGAGTGGAACTGTAGTGTGTGGACTCACTGTATCTACGGTGAAGAGTGGAACTGTAGTGTGTGGACTCACTGTATCTACGGTGAAGAGTGGAACTGTAGTGTGTGGACTCACTGTATCTACGGTGAAGAGTGGAACTGTAGTGTGTGGACTCACTGTATCTACGGTGAAGTGTGGAACTGTAGTGTGTGGACTCACTGTATCTACGGTGAAGAGTGGAACTGTAGTGTGTGGACTCACTGTATCTACGGTGAAGAGTGGAACTGTAGTGTGTGGACTCACTGTATCTACGGTGAAGAGTGGAACTGTAGTGTGTGGACTCACTGTATCTACGGTGAAGAGTGGAACTGTAGTGTGTGGACTCACTGTATCTACGGTGAAGAGTGGAACTGTAGTGTGTGGACTCACTGTATCTACGGTGAAGAGTGGAACTGTAGTGTGTGGACTCACTGTATCTACGGTGAAGAGTGGAACTGTAGTGTGTGGACTCACTGTATCTACGGTGAAGAGTGGAACTGTAGTGTGTGGACTCACTGTATCTACGGTGAAGAGTGGAACTGTAGTGTGTGGACTCACTGTATCTACGGTGAAGAGTGGAACTGTAGTGTGTGGACTCACTGTATCTACGGTGAAGAGTGGAACTGTAGTGTGTGGACTCACTGTATCTACGGTGAAGAGTGGAACTGTAGTGTGTGGACTCACTGTATCTACGGTGAAGAGTGGAACTGTAGTGTGTGGACTCACTGTATCTACGGTGAAGAGTGGAACTGTAGTGTGTGGACTCACTGTATCTACGGTGAAGAGTGGAACTGTAGTGTGTGGACTCACTGTATCTACGGTGAAGAGTGGAACTGTAGTGTGTGGACTCACTGTATCTACGGTGAAGAGTGGAACTGTAGTGTGTGGACTCACTGTATCTACGGTGAAGAGTGGAACTGTAGTGTGTGGACTCACTGTATCTACGGTGAAGAGTGGAACTGTAGTGTGTGGACTCACTGTATCTACGGTGAAGAGTGGAACTGTAGTGTGTGGACTCACTGTATCTACGGTGAAGAGTGGAACTGTAGTGTGTGGACTCACTGTATCTACGGTGAAGAGTGGAACTGTAGTGTGTGGACTCACTGTATCTACGGTGAAGAGTGGAACTGTAGTGTGTAGACTCACTGTATCTACGGTGAAGAGTGGAACTGTAGTGTGTGGACTCACTGTATCTACGGTGAAGAGTGGAACTGTAGTGTGTGGACTCACTGTATCTCACTGTATCTACGGTGAAGAGTGGAACTGGTGAAGTAGTGGAACTGTAGTGTGTGGACTCACTGTATCTACGGTGAAGAGTGGAACTGTAGTGTGTGGACTCGGTGAAGAGTGGAACTGTATCTACGGTGAAGAGTGGAACTGTAGTGTGTGGACTCACTGTATCTACGGTGAAGAGTGGAACTGTAGTGTGTGGACTCACTGTATCTACGGTGAAGAGTGGAACTGTATCTACGTATCTACGGTGAAGAGTGGAACTGTAGTGTGTGGACTCACTGTATCTACGGTGAAGAGTGGAACTGTAGTGTGTGGACTCACTGTATCTACGGTGAAGAGTGGAACTGTAGTGTGTGGACTCACTGTATCTACGGTGAAGAGTGGAACTGTAGTGTGTGGACTCACTGTATCTACGGTGAAGAGTGGAACTGTAGTGTGTGGACTCACTGTATCTACGGTGAAGAGTGGAACTGTAGTGTGTGGACTCACTGTATCTACGGTGAAGAGTGGAACTGTAGTGTGTGGACTCACTGTATCTACGGTGAAGAGTGGAACTGTAGTGTGTGGACTCACTGTATCTACGGTGAAGAGTGGAACTGTAGTGTGTGGACTCACTGTATCTACGGTGAAGAGTGGAACTGTAGTGTGTGGACTCACTGTATCTACGGTGAAGAGTGGAACTGTAGTGTGTGGACTCACTGTATCTACGGTGAAGAGTGGAACTGTAGTGTGTGGACTCACTGTATCTACGGTGAAGAGTGGAACTGTAGTGTGTGGACTCACTGTATCTACGGTGAAGAGTGGAACTGTAGTGTGTGGACTCACTGTATCTACGGTGAAGAGTGGAACTGTAGTGTGTGGACTCACTGTATCTACGGTGAAGAGTGGAACTGTAGTGTGTGGACTCACTGTATCTACGGTGAAGAGTGGAACTGTAGTGTGTAGACTCACTGTATCTACGGTGAAGAGTGGAACTGTAGTGTGTGGACTCACTGTATCTACGGTGAAGAGTGGAACTGAAGTGTGTGGACTCACTGTATCTACGGTGAAGAGTGGAACTGTAGTGTGTAGACTCACTGTATCTACGGTGAAGAGTGGAACTGTAGTGTGTGGACTCACTGTATCTACGGTGAAGAGTGGAACTGTAGTGTGTGGACTCACTGTATCTACGGTGAAGAGTGGAACTGTAGTGTGTAGACTCACTGTATCTACGGTGAAGAGTGGAACTGTAGTGTGTAGACTCACTGTATCTACGGTGAAGAGTGGAACTGTAGTGTGTAGACTCACTGTATCTACGGTGAAGAGTGGAACTGTAGTGTGTGGACTCACTGTATCTACGGTGAAGAGTGGAACTGTAGTGTGTAGACTCACTGTATCTACGGTGAAGAGTGGAACTGTAGTGTGTAGACTCACTGTATCTACGGTGAAGAGTGGAACTGTAGTGTGTGGACTCACTATCTACGGTGAAGTGTGGAACTGTATCTACGTGAAGAGTGGAACTGTAGTTTGTAGACTCACTGTATCTACGGTGAAGAGTGGAACTGTAGTGTGTGAACTCACTGTGTGTGGAACTGTAGTATGTGGACTCACAGTATCTACGGTGAAGTGTGGAAATGTAGTGTGTAGACTCACTGTATCTACGGTGAAGAGTGGAACTGAAGTGTGTGGACTCACTGTATCCACGGTGAAGAGTGGAACTGTAGTGTGTGGACTCACTGGTATCTACGGTATCTACGGTGAAGAGTGGAACTGTAACTCACTGTGTGTGGAACTGTAGTGTGTAGACTCACTGTATCTACGGTGAAGAGTGGAAGTGTAATGTGTGGACTCACTGTATCTACGGTGAAGAGTGGAACTGTAGTGTGTGGACTCACTGTATCTACGGTGAAGAGTGGAACTGAAGTGTGTAGACTCACTGTATCTACGGTGAAGAGTGGAACTGAAGTGTGTGGACTCACTGTATCTACGGTGAAGAGTGGAACTGTAGTGTGTAGACTCACTGTATCTACGGTGAAGAGTGGAACTGTAGTGTGTGGACTCACTGTATCTACGGTGAAGAGTGGAACTGTAGTGTGTGGACTCACTGTATCTACGGTGAAGAGTGGAACTGTAGTGTGTAGACTCACTGTATCTACGGTGAAGAGTGGAACTGTAGTGTGTGGACTCACTGTATCTACGGTGAAGAGTGGAACTGTAGTGTGTGGACTCACTGTATCTACGGTGAAGAGTGGAACTGTAGTGTGTGGACTCACTGTATCTACGGTGAAGAGTGGAACTGTAGTGTGTGGACTCACTGTATCTACGGTGAAGAGTGGAACTGAAGTGTGTGGACTCACTGTATCTACGGTGAAGAGTGGAACTGAAGTGTGTGGACTCACTGTATCTACGGTGAAGAGTGGAACTGAAGTGTGTGGACTCACTGTATCTACGGTGAAGAGTGGAACTGTAGTGTGTGGACTCACTGTATCTACGGTGAAGAGTGGAACTGTAGTGTGTGGACTCACTGTATCTACGGTGAAGAGTGGAACTGAAGTGTGTGGACTCACTGTATCTACGGTGAAGAGTGGAACTGAAGTGTGTAGACTCACTGTATCTACGGTGAAGAGTGGAACTGAAGTGTGTAGACTCACTGTATCTACGGTGAAGAGTGGAACTGTAGTGTGTGGACTCACTGTATCTACGGTGAAGAGTGGAACTGAAGTGTGTGGACTCACTGTATCTACGGTGAAGAGTGGAACTGAAGTGTGTAGACTCACTGTATCTACGGTGAAGAGTGGAACTGTAGTGTGTGGACTCACTGTATCTACGGTGAAGAGTGGAACTGAAGTGTGTGGACTCACTGTATCTACGGTGAAGAGTGGAACTGAAGTGTGTGGACTCACTGTATCTACGGTGAAGAGTGGAACTGAAGTGTGTAGACTCACTGTATCTACGGTGAAGAGTGGAACTGAAGTGTGTGGACTCACTGTATCTACGGTGAAGAGTGGAACTGAAGTGTGTGGACTCACTGTATCTACGGTGAAGAGTGGAACTGAAGTGTGTGGACTCACTGTATCTACGGTGAAGAGTGGAACTGTAGTGTGTGGACTCACTGTATCTACGGTGAAGAGTGGAACTGAAGTGTGTGGACTCACTGTGTGAAGAGTGGACTCACTGTATCTACGGTGAAGAGTGGAACTGAAGTGTGTTGACTCACTGTATCTACGGTGAAGAGTGGAACTGTATCTACGGTGAAGAGTGGAACTGAAGTGTGTGGACTCAAGAGTGGAACTGTATCTACTACGGTGAAGAGTGGAACTGAAGTGAAGAGTGGAACTGGAACTGTGGATCACTGTATCTACGGTGAAGAGTGGAACTGAAGTGTGTGGACTCACTGTATCTACGGTGAAGAGTGGAACTGTGGAACTGAAGTGTGTGGAACTGAAGTGTGTGGACTCACTGTATCTACGGTGAAGAGTGGAACTGAAGTGTGTGGACTCACTGTATCTACTGAAGTGTGTAGACTCACTGGTGAAGAGTGGAACTGAAGTGTGTGGACTCACTGTATCTACGGTGAAGAGTGGAACTGAAGTGTGTGGACTCACTGTATCTACGGTGAAGAGTGGAACTGAAGTGTGTGGACTCACTGTATCTACGGTGAAGAGTGGAACTGAAGTGTGTGGACTCACTGTATCTACGGTGAAGAGTGGAACTGAAGTGTGTAGACTCACTGTATCTACGGTGAAGAGTGGAACTGAAGCGTGTAGACTCACTGGTATCTACGGTGAAGAGTGGAACTGAAGCGTGTAGACTCACTGGTATCTACGGTGAAGAGTGGAACTGAAGCGTGTAGACTCACTGGTATCTACGGTGAAGAGTGGAACTGAAGCGTGTAGACTCACTGGTATCTACGGTGAAGAGTGGAACTGAAGCGTGTAGACTCACTGGTATCTACGGTGAAGAGTGGAACTGAAGCGTGTAGACTCACTGGTATCTACGGTGAAGAGTGGAACTGAAGCGTGTAGACTCACTGGTATCTACGGTGAAGAGTGGAACTGAAGCGTGTAGACTCACTGGTATCTACGGTGAAGAGTGGAACTGAAGCGTGTAGACTCACTGGTACAGAGATCTGTACAGTAACACACAAGTAACACAGAACAATACAGTAACACACAAGTAACACAGAACAATACAGTAACACACAAGTAACACAGAACAATACAGTAACACTCAAGTAACACAGAACAATACAGTAACACACAAGTAACACAGAACAATACAGTAACACACAAGTAACACAGAACAATACAGTAACACACAAGTACCGTACAACTTCATACAATAACAATTCAGTAGAGTAGAGCAACATACTAGAAAATACAAGAACGCTGCTACACACATTAATTAATAAAAAGACCAGCCAGCTAAGTTATAAGACAGCCCGCTGAATTATTTTGTCAAGAGGTCGAATCTAGGAGTTTGAAGATTTTTTTTCGTTACTGGAGTTGTGTGTGTGTGTGTGTGTGTGTGTGTGTGTGTGTGTGTGTGTGTGTGTGTGTCTGTGTCTGTGTCTGTGTCTGTGTGTCTGTGTGTACTCACTTAGTTGTGGTTGCAGAGGTCGAGTCATAGCTCCTGGTCCCGCCTCTTCACTGGCCGCTACTGGGTCACTCTCCCTGCACCATGAGCTTTATCATATCTCTGCTTAAAGCTATGAATAGATCCTGCCTCCACTACATCACTTCCCAGACTATTCCACTTCCTGACTACTGTGTGACTGAAGAAATACTTCCTAACATCTCTGTGATTCATCTGTGTCTTCAACTTCCAACTGTGTCCCCTTGTTGCTGTGTACCATCTCTGGAACATTCTGTCTCTGTCCACCTTGTCAATTCCTCTCGGTATTTTATATGCAGTTATCATGTCCCCCCTATCTCTCCTGTCCTCCAGTGTCATCAGGTCGATTTCCCTTAACCTCTCCTCGTAGTCCTTAGCTCTGGGACTAATCTTGTTGCAAACCTTTGCACTGTCTCTAGTTTCTTTACGTGCTTGGCTAGGTGTGGGTTCCAAACTGGTGCCGCATACTCCAATATGGGCCTAACGTACACGGTGTACAGGGTCCTGAACGATTCTTTATTAAGTTGGCGGAATGCTGTTCTTAGGTTTGCCAGGAGCCCATATGCTGCAGCAGTTATTTGGTTGATATGCGCCTCAGGAGATGTGCCTGGTGTTATACTCACACTAAGATCTTTTTCCTTGAGTGATGTTTGTAGTCTCTGGCCCTCTAGACTGTACTCGGTCTGCGGTCTTCTTTGCCCCTCCCCAATCTTCGTGACTTTGCACTTGGTGGGGTTGAACTCCAGCAGCCAATTGCTGGACCAGGCCTGCAGCCTGTCCAGATCCCATTTAAGCTTTTCCTGGTCCTCGTCCAATTGAATTCTTCTCATCAACGTCACATCGTCTGCAAACAGGGACATTTCGAAGTCTATTCCTTCCGTCATGTCGTTCATAAATACCAAAAACAGCACCGGTCCTTGGACTGACCCCTGTGGAACCCCACTCGTCACAGGCGCTCACTCTGACACCTAGCCACGTACAATTACTCACTGCTGTCTTCCTGACAAGTATTCCCTGATCCATTGTAGTGCCTTCCTTGTTATCCCTGCCTTGTCCTCCAGTTTTTGCACTAATCTCTCGTATGGAACTTTGTCAAACGCCTTCTTACAGTTCATGAAAATGCAATATACCCACCCCTCTTCCTCTTGTCTTACTGTTGTCACCCTGTCATAGAACTCCAGTAGATTTGTGACACAGGATTTTCCGTCGATGAAACCATGTTGGCTGTTGTTGATAAGCTCATTCCTTTCTAGGTGTTCTACCACTCTTCTGATAATCTTCTCCATGACTTTGCATACTATACATGTCAGTGACACTGGTCTATAGTTTTGTGCGTCATGTCTGTCTCCTTTTTTAAAAATTGGGACTACATTTGCTGTCTTCCATACCTCAGGTGTGTGTGTGTGTGTGTGTGTGTGTGTGTGTGTGTGTGTGTGTGTGTGTGTGTGTGTGTGTGTGTGTGTGTGTGTGTGTGTGTGCACTCACCTAATTGTGGTTGCAGGGGTCGAGACTCAGCTCCTGGCCCCGTCTCTTCACCGTGTGCTACTAGGTCCTCTCTCTCCTTGCTCCACGAGCTTTATCATGCCTCATCTTAAGGCTATGTATGGTTCCTGCCTCCACTACCTCACTTGCTAGGCCATTCCACTTCCCGACTACTCTATGACTGAAGAAATACTTCCTAACATCCCTCTGGCTCATCTGGGTCTTCAACTTCCAATTGTGACCCCTTGTTTCTGTGTCCCCTCTTTGGAACATCCTGTCTCTGTCCACCTTGTCTATTCCACACAGTATTTTGTATGTCGTTATCATGTCTCCCCTAACCCTCCTGTGCTCCAGTGTCGTCAGTCCGATTTCCCTTAACCTTTCTTCATAGGAAATTTCCCTTAGCTCTGGAACTAACCTTGTCGCAAACCTTTGTGTGTGTGTGTGTGTGTGTGTGTGTGTGTGTGTGTGTGTGTGTGTGTGTGTGTGTGTGTGTGTGTGTGTGTGTTAATATTTTCTATTACTTTAAAGGAGATTAGATAAATAAAGCCGTGATAAGTGAAAAATGAGAAAGCCTTTAACTGTTAATTATTTTTTCTAACAATTCTTTACCTTTCACCCAATACAAGTGTCTCTCATCCAATACAAATTTCTCTCTTTCATCCAAAACAAGTGTTTCTCTCTCAACCAATACAAGTGTTTCTCTCTCATCCAATACAAGTGTCTCTCATTTTCATCCAATACAAATGTCTCTCATTTGACACTTATTTATATCATCACATTTCTCATTATTGATATCTTGAAAATACTGTGTAAGAACTTTCTTCATTTGCTTTATCCAGGATTCTATAAAAAATATTCTTAAGATTTTCCTTATTTTCTCTTCTTGACTTTGCAATATAATTTCAGTTTAGCAGCTGTATAAGAAATTATAAACGTACGTATGAGAATGTGTACACATGTGTGTGTATATTAGTAGTGGTTGTATACGTGTGTCAGTGGTATAGAAGTTGTATATTAGTAGTGGTTGTATACGTGTGTCAGTGGTATAGAAGTTGTATATTAGTAGTGGTTGTATACGTGTGTCAGTGGTATAGAAGTTGTATATTAGTAGTGGTTGTATACGTGTGTCAGTGGTATAGAAGTTGTATATTAGTAGTGGTTGTATACGTGTGTCAGTGGTATAGAAGTTGTATATTAGTAGTGGTTGTATACGTGTGTCAGTGGTATAGAAGTTGTATATTAGTAGTGGTTGTATACGTGTGTCAGTGGTATAGAAGTTGTATATTAGTAGTGGTTGTATACGTGTGTCAGTGGTATAGAAGTTGTATATTAGTAGTGGTTGTATACGTGTGTCAGTGGTATAGAAGTTGTATATTAGTAGTGGTTGTATACGTGTGTCAGTGGTATAGAAGTTGTATATTAGTAGTGGTTGTATACGTGTGTCAGTGGTATAGAAGTTGTATATTAGTAGTGGTTGTATACGTGTGTCAGTGGTATAGAAGTTGTATATTAGCAGTGGTTGTATACGTGTGTCAGTGGTATAGAAGTTGTATATTAGTAGTGGTTGTATACGTGTGTCAGTGGTATAGAAGTTGTATACTAGTAGTGGTTGTATACGTGTGTCAGTGGTATAGAAGTTGTATACTAGTAGTGGTTGTATACGTGTGTCAGTGGTATAGAAGTTGTATATTAGTAGTGGTTGTATACGTGTGTCAGTGGTATAGAAGTTGTATACTAGTAGTGGTTGTATACGTGTGTCAGTGGTATAGAAGTTGTATATTAGCAGTGGTTGTATACGTGTGTCAGTGGTATAGAAGTTGTATATTAGCAGTGGTTGTATACGTGTGTCAGTGGTATAGAAGTTGTATATTAGCAGTGGTTGTATACGTGTGTCAGTGGTATAGAAGTTGTATATTAGTAGTGGTTGTATACGTGTGTCAGTGGTATAGAAGTTGTATATTAGCAGTGGTTGTATACGTGTGTCAGTGGTATAGAAGTTGTATATGTTGTATACGTGTGTCAGTGGTATAGAAGTTGTATATTAGCAGTGGTTGTATACGTGTGTCAGTGGTATAGAAGTTGTATATTAGCAGTGGTTGTATACGTGTGTCAGTGGTATAGAAGTTGTATATTAGCAGTGGTTGTATACGTGTGTCAGTGGTATAGAAGTTGTATATTAGTAGTGGTTGTATACGTGTGTCAGTGGTATAGAAGTTGTATATTAGTAGTGGTTGTATACGTGTGTCAGTGGTATAGAAGTTGTATATTAGTAGTGGTTGTATACGTGTGTCAGTGGTATAGAAGTTGTATATTAGCAGTGGTTGTATACGTGTGTCAGTGGTATAGAAGTTGTATATTAGCAGTGGTTGTATACGTGTGTCAGTGGTATAGAAGTTGTATATTAGTAGTGGTTGTATACGTGTGTCAGTGGTATAGAAGTTGTATATTAGTAGTGGTTGTATACGTGTGTCAGTGGTATAGAAGTTGTATATTAGCAGTGGTTGTATACGTGTGTCAGTGGTATAGAAGTTGTATATTAGCAGTGGTTGTATACGTGTGTCAGTGGTATAGAAGTTGTATATTAGCAGTGGTTGTATACGTGTGTCAGTGGTATAGAAGTTGTATATTAGCAGTGGTTGTATACGTGTGTCAGTGGTATAGAAGTTGTGTATTAGTAGTGGTTGTATACGTGTGGCAATGGTATAGAAGTTCTATAATTGTATTGGTTGTATACGTGTGGCAGTGGTATAGAAGTTGTATATTAGTATTGGTTGTATACGTGTGGCAGTGGTATAGAAGTTCTATATTAGTAGTGGTTGTATACGTGTGGCAATGGTATAGAAGTTCTATATTAGTAGTGGTTGTATACGTGTGGCAATGGCATAGAAGTTCTATATTAGTATTGGTTGTATACGTGTGGCAGTGGTATAGAGGTTGGATTGTGAGATACTCTATATGTAAGGAAAATCTGTGATTTCTCACAGTGGTTGCTTTGCATATTGTGATTTAACCTGTTTAATGGCACCTTTTTGCATATCAGAACATATTTTCACTCTTCCAGTTTTAGGGCGGCAAGTGGAGTGTACTATGTGAACTGGTGTGGTAAGTGGACTGTACTAGGTCAAGTGGTGGTGGTAAGTGGATTGTACTAGGTCAAGTGTTGCTGGTAAGTGGATTGTACTAGGTCAAGTGTTGGTAGTAAGTGGACTGTACTAGGCCAAGCGTTGGTGCTAAGTGGACTGTACCAGGTCAAGTGTTGGTGCTAAGTGGACTGTACCTGGTCAAATGTTGGTGGTGGTGATGGAGGCAAACAATATACACAGCTTTAGGAATGGATATGATCAGTCCCTGAAGACCAGAAATCAACAAAACCGGTAAAAAATTTACGAAGCGGGTCCAGGAGCTATCAATCAACTACTGTAAAAACAATTTTATTTTGCAATTAGATGACAACTTAAGAGTCTTGTCTGTGTTTTTGTTTGTCTTCACTCACCAGACAACTTTTTTATGTCAATGTTGTTCATGTTAGTGTTGTTTCTGTCAGTGTTGTTCATGTTAGTGTTGTTTCTGTCAGTGTTGTTCCTGTCAGTGTTGTTCCTGTCAGTGGTGTTCCTGTCAGTGTTGTTCCTGTCAGTGTTGTGTTAGTGTTGTTTCTGTCAGTGTTGTATGTTAGTGTTGTTTCTGTCAGTGTTGTTCCTGTCAGTGTTGCTCATGTTAGTGTTGTTCCTGTCAGTGTTGCTCATGTTAGTGTTGTTCCTGTCAGTGTTGTTCCTGTCAGTGTTGTTCCTGTCAGTGTTGTTCCTGTCAGTGTTGTTCCTGTCAGTGTTGTTCATGTTAGTGTTGTTTCTGTCAGTGTTGTTCATGTTAGTGTTGTTTCTGTCAGTGTTGTTCCTGTCAGTGTTGCTCATGTTAGTGTTGTTCCTGTCAGTGTTGCTCATGTCAGTGTTGTTCCTGTCACTTGTTCCTGTCCATGAACGAATAAACATTATGAGGACTTTTTCAGTGGAACTTGGATGATTAACTGACACAGGGAAACAAAATGTTAATAATAATGATAATATATGTGAAGACTTTCTCAGTCCTGTCAGATATTAGGTCAGTATTTAACGAGGCTGGAAAAGTAAATGGAAACTATAATAATAACATACAAAGATAAACACATCAGAATTGATGCGAAAATGTAAAGTAATTAAACATGAAAATTTGTCCTACTGAAAGAAAAAATGAAAAATGAAATACATAAATAATACGTGATTTCAAAACTAATTTATACGCAGGTTTTGCGTGTTGTGCCGATGTTCATGACACAGAACTTTGAGTGGTGTCGGAACTCAAAGCCGTTGTTCGTGACTCGAACGACGGTTTCCATAATACGATTCTGCCAAGAGGTGAACTTACCCTTATCCAGTGTTGAAGACGGTGGATAGCCGCTGTTATCACCAGTGTTGAGTAGCCCGACAAGACACGTAGTTACACAGGGTAGCTGGGTGTATAGCTGGCTGAGGTGATCGCTTAAGTGTAGAAGGTTGCTCTTGGATCGTAGGTATTTTAGGCTAGTTCAATGCTCTGGATCTATGCCAGATCCCTGCTGTCCTTATCGTAACCTCGCCTGTGTCACATGACCCACGGCGACAAGTCAAGGCTAAAATGAAGAAATAAATAGTTACAATCTGCTCGCTAAATCACTCATATGATAGAAGTATGACCTTTAAAAGAAATGGTGAGGATTAAAAAAAATACTTCAAATTCAAAGGAAAGCAGGAATAAACACAAGTGTACAGCCCTAAATAAGAGAGAAGCTCTTATTAAGACAAACTCAAATAGAATAAATGATACAGGAGTGGAACGTATATTTACAAGTGCTCGCTTGAGAACTTTGGCGTACCATGAAAATAAAGATTAATAACGAGATAAGAAAGATAACTGCTAACAATTAATTACAGTTACCATACAGGGAACACAAAAGTTCACACATCCACACTAATCGACGCACATAGAAACGTTCACAAATACACTTATACAAATAAATAATTGAAGAAGCTAATAACTGACATAGGAACAATATTAAATATAAATATATGTTCCAGATTTTCACTAGTGGCCAGTTCTTGGTGGACGAACTGTGATAGAGATCTCTCTTGTCTCAGGTAGTCGACGTTCGAGTCTGTCCAGGAGGATGTTATTACAGAGCGCAGATTATCTGCGTGTCCTCCTCTGTAATAACATCTACCTTCGTATACTAATATTAATACACTTGTGTAGTAATATCATATATGGACAGTGCTTCAAGGCTGGTTAAAACTGCTGACCTCAGGGAAGTGGTGAAGGGTGAATACCTGGATCCACGGACCTGGGGTGGGACTTGCTGACCTCAGGGAAGTGGTGAACGGTGAATACCTGGATCCACGGACCTGGGGTGGGACTTGCTGACCTCAAGGAAGTGGTGAAGGGTGAATACCTGGATCCACGGACCTGGGGTGGGACTTGCTGACCTCAGGGAAGTGGTGAAGGGTGTATACCTGGAACCACGGACCTGGGGTGGGACTTGCTGACCTCAGGGAAGTGGTGAAGGGTGAATACCTGGATCCACGGACCTGGGGTGGGACTTGCTGACCTCAGGGAAGTGGTGAAGGGTGAATACCTGGATCCACGGACCTGGGGTGGGACTTGCTGACCTCAGGGAAGTGGTGAAGGGTGTATACCAGGAACCACGGACCTGGGGTGGGACTTGCTGACCTCAGGGAAGTGGTGAAGGGTGAATACCTGGAACCACGGACCTGGGGTGGGACTTGCTGACCTTAGGGAAGTGGTGAAGGGTGAATACCTGGAACCACGGACCTGGGGTGGGACTTGCTGACCTCAGGGAAGTGGTGAAGGGTATGAACCTGGATCCACGGACCTGGGGTGGGACTTGCTGACCTCAGGGAAGTGGTGAAGGGTATGTACCTGGATCCACGGACCTGGGGTGGGACTGCTGACCTCAGGGAAGTGGGGAAGGGTGAATACCTGGAACCAGGGTCCTGGGGTGGGACTTGCTGACCTCAGGGAAGTGGTGAAAGGTGAATACCTGGAACCACGGACCTGGGGTGGGACTTGCTGACCTCAGAAAAGTGGTGAAGGGTGCAATACCTGGAACCACAGACCTGGGGTGGGACTGCTGACCACGGACCGTGGGTACGACTGGGTAAGGCATCACCCAGACTTGAAGGGAAGGGAAGACATCCGGGGGTCCCCGGATGAATTCCCGGGGAAGGCTTTGATGCAAAAGTTGGGATTACTGAATGTAGGATACGAAGTGGGGAAGGGACAATATCTGAGGGGACACAGATGGACTCCTGGACCCATGAACCTGAGAGTAGGATAGGAAGTATAGGTGAGGATGTGGGGAAGGGACAATATCTGAGGGGACACAGATGGACTCCTGGACCCATGAACCTGAGAGTAGGATAGGAAGTATAGGTGAGGATGTGGGGAAGGGAGAATATCTGAGGGGACACAGATGGACTCCTGGACCCATGAAACTGAGAGTAGGATAGGAAGTGTAGGTTAGGATGTGGTGAAGGGAGAATATCTGAGGGGACACAGATGGACTCCTGGACCCATGAAACTGAGAGTAGGATAGGAAGTGTAGGTTAGGATGTGGGGAAGGGAGAATATCTGAGGGGACACAGATGGACTCCTGGACGACCCATGAAACTGAGAGTAGGATAGGATGTGTAGGTTAGGATGTGGGGAAGGGAGAATATCTGAGGGGACACAGATGGACTCCTGGACCCATGAACCTGAGAGTAGGATAGGAAGTGTAGGTTAGGATGTGGGGAAGGGAGAATATCTGAGGGGACACAGATGGACTCCTGGACCCATGAAACTGAGAGTAGGATAGGAAGTGTAGGTTAGGATGTGGGGAAGGGAGAATATCTTAGGGGACACAGATGGACTCCTGGACCCATGAAACTGAGAGTAGGATAGGAAGTGTAGGTTAGGATGTGGGGAAGGGAGAATATCTGAGGGGACACAGATGGACTCCTGAACCCATGAACCTGAGAGTAGGATAGGAAGTGTAGGATGTGGGGAAGGGAGAATATCTGAGGGGACACAGATGGACTCCTGGACCCATGAAACTGAGAGTAGGATAGGAAGTGTAGGTTAGGATGTGGGGAAGGGAGAATATCTGAGGGGACACAGATAGACTCCTGGACCCATGAACCTGAGAGTAGGATAGGAAGTGTAGGTTAGGATGTGGCGAAGGGAGAATATCTGAGGGGACACAGATGGACTCCTGGACCCAGGAACCTGAGAGTAGGATAGGAAGTGTAGGTTAGGATGTGGGGAAGGGAGAATATCTGAGGGGACACAGATGGACTCCTGGACCCATGAACTTGAGAGTAGGATAGGAAGTGTAGGTTAGGATGTGGGGAAGGGAGAATATCTGAGGGGACACAGATGGACTCCTGGACCCATGAACCTGAGAGTAGGATAGGAAGTGTAGGATGTGGGGAAGGGAGAATATCTGAGGGGACACAGATGGACTCCTGGACCCATGAAACTGAGAGTAGGATAGGAAGTGTAGGTTAGGATGTGGCGAAGGGAGAATATCTGAGGGGACACAGATGGACTCCTGGACCCATGAACCTGAGAGTAGGATAGGAAGTGTAGGTTAGGATGTGGGGAAGGGAGAATATCTGAGGGGACACAGATGGACTCCTGGACCCATGAAACTGAGAGTAGGATAGGAAGTGTAGGTTAGGATGTGGCGAAGGGAGAATATCTGAGGGGACACAGATGGACTCCTGGACCCATGAACCTGAGAGTAGGATAGGAAGTGTAGGTTAGGATGTGGGGAAGGGAGAATATCTGAGGGGACACAGATGGACTCCTGGACCCATGAAACTGAGAGTAGGATAGGAAGTGTAGGTTAGGATGTGGCGAAGGGAGAATATCTGAGGGGACACAGATGGACTCCTGGATCCATGAACCTGAGAGTAGGATAGGAAGTGTAGGTTAGGATGTGGGGAAGGGAGAATATCTGAGGGGACACAGATGGACTCCTGGATCCATGAACCTGAGAGTAGGATAGGAAGTGTAGGTTAGGATGTGGGGAAGGGAGAATATCTGAGGGGACACAGATGGACTCCTGGATCCATGAACCTGAGAGTAGGATAGGAAGTGTAGGTTAGGATGTGGGGAAGGGAGAATATCTGAGGGGACACAGATGGACTCCTGGATCCATGAACCTGGGAAAAGCATCAATACACAACACGTGGCAGGGTCTGGTAACATATTCATCTAGTAGTAAGTTATTGTTATCACTTGTTCACCTAGTAGTAAGTAGTTATTGTTATCTCTTGTTCACCTAGTAGTAAGTAGTTATTGTTATCTCTTGTTCACCTAGTAGTAAGTAGTTATTGTTATCTCTTGTTCACCTAGTAGTAAGTAGTTATTGTTATCTCTTGTTCACCTAGTAGTAAGTAGTTATTGTTATCTCTTGTTCACCTAGTAGTAAGTAGTTGTTGTTATCTCTTTTTCACCTAGTAGTAAGTAGTTATTGTTATCTCTTGTTCACCTAGTAGTAAGTAGTTATTGTTATCTCTTGTTCACCTAGTAGTAAGTAGTTATTGTTATCTCTTGTTCACCTAGTAGTAAGTAGTTATCTCTTGTTCACCTAGTAGTAAGTAGTTATTGTTATCTCTTGTTCACCTAGTAGTAAGTAGTTATTGTTATCACTTGTTCACCTAGTAGTAAGTAGTTATTGTTATCACTTGTTCACCTAGTAGTAAGTAGTTATTGTTATCACTTGTTCACCTAGTAGTAAGTAGTTATTGTTATCACTTGTTCACCTAGTAGTAAGTAGTTATTGTTATCACTTGTTCACCTAGTAGTAAGTAATTATTGTTATCAATTTTTCACCTAGTAGTAAGTAGTTATTGTTATCACTTGTTCACCTAGTAGTAAGTAGTTATTGTTATCACTTGTTCACCTAGTAGTAAGTAATTATTGTTATCAATTTTTCACCTAGTAGTAAGTAGTTATTGTTATCACTTGTTCACCTAGTAGTAAGTAATTATTGTTATCAATTTTTCACCTAGTAGTAAGTAGTTATTGTTATCACTTGTTCACCTAGTAGTAAGTAGTTATTGTTATCACTTGTTCACCTAGTAGTAAGTAATTATTGTTATCAATTTTTCACCTAGTAGTAAGTAGTTATTGTTATCACTTGTTCACCTAGTAGTAAGTAATTATTGTTATCAATTTTTCACCTAGTAGTAAGTAGTTATTGTTATCACTTGTTCACCTAGTAGTAAGTAGTTATTGTTATCACTTGTTCACCTAGTAGTAAGTAATTATTGTTATCAATTTTTCACCTAGTAGAAATCAGTTATTTTTATCACTTGTAGAAATGAAATAATTATTATTACTGCTTTTTATATTTTTTATTTCACACATCGGCCGTTTCGCACCAAGGCAGGGTGGCCCACCAAGGCAGGGTGGCCCACCAAGGAAGGGTGGCCCACCAAGGCAGGGTGGCCCACCAAGGCAGGGTGGCCCACCAAGGCAGGGTGGCCCACCAAGGCAGGGTGGCCCACCAAGGCAGGGTGGCCCACCAAGGCAGGGTGGCCCACCAAGGCAGGGTGGCCCACCAAGGCAGGGTGGCCCACCAAGGCAGGGTGGCCCACCAAGGCAGGGTGGCCCACCAAGGCAGGGTGGCCCACCAAGGCAGGGTGGCCCACCAAGGAAGGGTGGCCCACCAAGGCAGGGTGGCCCACCAAGGCAGGGTGGCCCACCAAGGCAGGGTGGCCCACCAAGGAAGGGTGGCCCACCAAGGCAGGGTGGCCCACCAAGGCAGGGTGGCCCACCAAGGCAGGGTGGCCCACCAAGGCAGGGTGGCCCACCAAGGCAGGGTGGCCCACCAAGGAAGGGTGGCCCACCAAGGCAGGGTGGCCCACCAAGGCAGGGTGGTGTTATTGCTGTTCTTACTGTTGAACAGCGGTTTAGTGCCGATGAAGGTAGCGTAGGTAGCAATGATACGGCCGTGGACTAGATTGGCTTTAATCGGGTAGGAGTGAGTACACAACGGGCAGTGTGAGGAAGTGACCGCAAGCCAGTCCGTGGAGGGGGAGTACCTGTGTACCTCAAGTCGGTCGAAGCGGGAGTGAGAGAGGGTGGACTGTGTGTCCCACCGACCTAGGTAGGCCTACAGAGGGCAGCACTGAATGCCGCGAAATATGAACTAGTCAGAGCAGACGGCTAGGCTGTGTGCTCTGCCAGTACAGGCTGTCTACATTTGCTCGGCCACGCACCTCGCGTCGTCCCGACGCGACAATACTGGTGGGCCCATAGGTATAAAGGAATTACACTAGCTACCCCAGAGAGGGACTGGCTTTCGCTCACTAGTAAATAAAAAATGGACAAAAAAATGCAACAGGCAAAAAAAAACTCTCCCATCCAGGGGAAGAGAAAACTGGTTTGCCCGCGCTGTTTCATCGAGTAGAGAGCCGGGAGACGTCAGCACTGGAACTAAAATCTTCTATATACAGGTTGTCCGCAGGGCTGAACATCAGTTGACCACTCGTCTACTAACGTTGTTGCACGCTCACATCTGCAAACAATGACTGACAGTAGCATTTCCTAAGGTGTGACATGTAACTCAGAGGGCAGCACTGCCCTGACCGTAATACAGGCTTTTTCCTTTAGTTAAAAAAAACACTGGTGCACATACATACAATAATACTATATCCATGGAATTCATTACACTCTGGGTACCCTTCTAAAAGTATTTACATAATTACATGATGTTGTCCACCCTGACTATTATCGCCTAGCTATACAATGTGTGTGCATTTATACCCATTTCTGCAAGCAAACAATTAGCATAACTAGCGTAGGAGTCGGACAAGTCAGTAGGTACGTCAATGTCACAGAAATGTACTGTTGTCCTGGGTCGCAGGCCATAAGTATGGAGCCTTACTGGGCCGTCTTCCGTACCAGCAGTAGTGGGAGAAGGGGTAGACGGTTTGTCCCTAACATTAGTCTGATCGTGGCGTTGCAACGCACGCGCCTCCAGCTCTACTTCGGCCTGCATATGGTCCACATACTTCATGTGATCAAGGTGGGCTTCCTTGATAGCTCCCGTAGCAATCTCCCTCACCTCGAACTTATTGCCACGGAGCTGTCGTAGGACACGGTAAGGACCCACAAACTTTGGGACAAGTTTGTGCATACCTGGGGTCTGCACTGGGTTGAGCAACATAACTTTGCAACCTGGTTCCACTTTGCTTTCCTTGGCGCGGGCATTGCGCTCAGACGTGAACCTATCAGTAGCTTTCATAAGGTTCTCTCGTACCCGCTGGAAGACAAGCTGCGTTGTCCTCATCTTTACTACACTGGGGTTATCAGTATCGTAAGTAGGTCTAGGTGGAGTAAACAGAATTTCATATGGTAAGCGCTTGTCATAGCCATACAAAGCAAAATGAGGTGTCTCACCGATCGAGCTGTTGAGGGAGGAGTTTAATGTACACTGAACATCTGGGATAGCCTCATTCCATGTAGTACAACTTGGGTTAACGGTTACTCTGAGCACCTCCAGGACTTTGCGATTTGTACGTTCAGCAAGACCATTACTCGCAGGGTGGCGTGGAGCTACTGGCGCTTGATGAATGTTGAATCTGGAGCAAAGATCCTGCATTATGCCATTTATAAACTCAGACCCATTGTCTGACAGAAGGACACGTGGGCAAGTATGACGAAGAACAACATGCTCACGGAAAGCACTAGCGACCGTTTCAGCGGTTTTATCAGGAATGGGTACTAATTCACTGTACCGCGTCAAGTTATCTACCATTACAAGCAGGTGCTTATTTCCCTTCTCCGAGGTCGAGAAGTTCGTCAACAGGTCGACAGAAGTTCTCTCCCAGGGCTCCTTTGTAATGGGATACTTTAGAATGGGGTTAGGACCTGTAATGGTACCCTTGTGCTGTAGGCAGACAACACACTGGTGTACATGCTTGGCAATGTCCGATGCCATCTTAGGCCAGAAATATTTCATTCGTGCCTGTTTGATACTGCGGTCCTTCCCGGGGTGCGCTACACCTGGGACATTGTGGATCAACCTAAGAGTAGCTGGTATCATGGACTCTGGTATCACCAGTTGGTATACGGTTCTGCCGGGGTCCACCAGCTGTGCAACACGGCACAGTACTCCTTGGTTGACCACTAAATCCTTCAGTGGAACGGGAGACTTGACCTGTAAGTCAACGTCCTCCTTGGTAAGGAAACGAAGGACTGGAGACCACACAGGGTCCTGTCGTTGGGCTCTCTCGAGATCCTCAACAGAGAACGAATTGCCGACACTCACGAATGCTATATGTCTCGACAGGGCGTCAGCTACAACATTTTGCTTACCTGGGACATAGCAAATTTCAGGGTTGTAGTCATTGAACGTGAGCGACCACCGAGCATGCTTTCCCGAGAGGTTCTTATTTGCAAAAAGGGCCAATAAGGGTAAATGATCTGTATAAATCTTGATAGGATAATGATAGATGATATCCCGAAAATGACTCAGGGCCCATACAATGGCTAAAGCTTCTAGCTCTGTCACTGAATAATTGACTTCCGCTTTAGTAAGAACACGGCTAGCATAGGCAATAGGCTGTTGCTTCCCATTAGATTCCTGTGACAAGACTGCACCGATGCCAACTTTGCTGGCATCAGTCGTCAAGGTAAATGCCTTGGTGAAATCAGGGAATCTAAGGGTTGGGGCTGATGTTAACTTGTTCTTAAGAATGACAAAAGCTCGTTCCTGATCGCACGTCCACTCAAAAGGGGCATCCTTCTTGAGTAAGCGTGTCAGGGGTGCAGCAATGGTGGAGAAACCTGCGATAAAGGTGCGGTAGAAACCCGCCAGGCCTATGAAGGACCGGACTGCATCCGCCGTCATGGGTCTGGGGAATTTCTGCACGGCCGAGATTTTAGACTCGTCCGTCTTTATGCCATTCTGAGTTACTACGTGACCCAGAAATTTTATTTCCTTCCGGAGGAAATGACATTTGGAGAGCTTTACCTTAAGATTTGCCTGAGCTAGCCTGTCCAATGCCCTGTCAAGTTTCTCAAGATGTGACGGGACATCTTGCGACATGACTATGAGATCATCCAGGTAGACCATGAGCGTGCCACCTAGGAGGGTACGGAAAATTGTCGTCATCAAACGACTAAACGTGATTGGGCTTCCGCGCAAGCCGAAGGGCATCCTCCTGAACTGGTAATGACCAGTTGGAGTAGAGAAAGCTGTCAACTCTCTACTCTCATCATCGAGGGGGATCTGCCAGAACCCTTGAAGAAGATCAAGAGTTGAAAAGACCTTATTATCGCCGATGTTCTGCAACAGGTCGTTCAGAACTGGCAATGGAAAACGGTCTGGGATGGTACATGCATTCAGTTTCCTGTAATCGATAACAGGGCGCCAGGTTCCGTCTTTCTTGGGAACCAGAATAAGGGGAGCATTCCACGGGGAAGTGGACTCCTCAATAACTCCATCACGGAGCATCCGTGTAATGAGTTCTTCGGCGAAGACTCTTTGCGCATGTGGCAGGCGATACGCAGGTACATAAATGGGTTTAGTACCTTTGTCAAGTGGAATACGGTGAGAGATCAGTGAGGTCAAACCCATTGACTCACCATCTAGTGCAACTGCAGAACGTGCACGATTGAGAACCTGGAGAAGTTTTGGAACCTCTTCAGGATAGTCTGTCAAAGCTAGATCATCTTCCTGCACTGGCCGGGTGTTGGAAAAGTCAGCAGCAGACTCGCCTGGGAGAACTGCACTCACAAGGAAGTCAGCTGGGGCTTCACCCTCCACTCTCACCGGGAGAGGGAATCTGACAAGGTCAACAAGTGAGGTATTCTTCCGCAGGGGAAATTCTCGACTATGCATGTTGACAACAAGGACTTGCAACTTACCACGTTGCACTGTGTGCAAGGATGGTTCAAGGGAGAGGCCCTTGACTCGGCATGTGTCGTTGTCAACCAGCACATGGTCTCCTTCAAAAGCTCTGCTCACGTACACCGTAACAGGAGTGAGCGAGTTAGCTGACAAAGTGACGTCATACTTTGTACAAGCAGTAACTCTGCTCGCTGATGCCATGACACGAGTCAGACAGTCGCCTGCCGACAGGGATACTGCGGCTTGACAACTGCTGGTCTCTACAACAGCGTCAGAGTTAGAGTGAAGGTTAGACTGGGCGTCCCCAGACTGGGTTTCACTGGTAACTATGCGCTGATGGCCAGGAGGTGATGGGCAACGAGCTCTACTACGAGGTCGATCAGGACGAGAGACCGACCCCGGGGAGAATGTGCTATGGAAACCACCGGTTTCCAACGATTCTAGGCACTGTGCATACTCTGAGACAGAGTAGCACGTAGTGGATCCTAAGCGCACGCCCCAGAAGGGCACATCCACTCCGTTGAATTCCGCTTTCCACTCAGCTGGATCTAAACGGATCCTAAGGTCTGCCATGGTTTTGAACCCTATGAGCAGGTCACCATGGAAAACAATACCATCTACGACTAAGAATTTTGCGGACAGCTTGTGACCCTGGACCACAAATTCTAGCGTTGTGCGACCGCGAACCGTCAGCGGTTTACCTGAGACTCCTCTCAAGGTCTGAATGGCAGATGGCTCTGTCAACATGGCCGCGTGAAGGCCAATGTCTCGGAAAAAGGTGGAGCGGACAATGTTAACCACCGAACCTGTGTCTAGGAAAAGCTGAACAGGCTTATTGTGGACAGTGGACTCGATGAGCGGTCCACATGGGTTGTCATACCGAACATGAAGGCATGACAGGCCGACGAGATCCCCGGAGTCACAGCTGCTCGAGGCTCGACACTTGTTGACGAGGCTCGACCTGGAAGGTACGGTACGAGTCTCAGCAACAACGTCAAGACACTCGGTTTCCTCACTGTCGGCAAGCGTATCACTGCCCAGGGCGGCGAATGCATTGCGGACAGGGACGGAATACAGCGACTCCGACAGGGTTACTACGTCTTTCGCTGGTTTTGCGGACGCGCCTCTTCCCCCGAACTAGTGGAAGGGCTTCTACGAGCATGTGCATTGCGCGACGACTGCTTGCTCCACTCAGCTGTCAGCATACTTCGCAGCTTGTTACACTGATGGGAGGTATGACTGGAAGTGTTGTGATAAACACAGATTCCCTCGCGAGACTGGGCATGGGGACGGTGACGGTTACCTTGATACTGAGCGTGGGGACTGTGACGGTTACTTTGCGGGGACTTAGGTTTGTAACACTCAGATCGGTAGTGCCCTCGTTTGCCACAGTTGAAACAAGTCACTACACGCTTAGCGGGTGAGGTTGGGGGTGGTGTCTGCTGGCGACGTTTCGCCCTGGTCCAGGAAGTCGATGACTGCCTTTTTGTATAAGACCGACTGTTGTTACTGTGGTCGCTATTTTTACTTAGGCGCGTATTAGTGGGACTGGGGTTAGAACCTTTGTGGGTTGGCTGTCTGACAGCAGCAGCAAAAGTGACTTCCGGCTGCGACCGCGGGGTCACTGCGGACGGCGCTGCAAGGATGGGTAGGGGATCATCCGCAAAGCGGCAAACCTTGCCTTGCTCGGAAGGCGGCTTGAGCGAGTCGATGGCGTCATATGCACCCAGGACGTCGTGCTGAGGGCCGAGTCCTAGCGCATCAATGGCAGCCCAGAGGTTAGGGGCGGAATCCCTCCGCATGATGCCGACAGCCAGCATGGGGATGATGTCTTTAATAGCCATACGGCCATCACCATCCGCCCACTTAGTGGAGTTGACGGCATCAGTAAAGTCCGTGGCGGCTTGCTCAAAACGGCAAATGCAAGCCAGGGGGCTTTTGTGCCGGTATTGACATTCGGCCAAGACGCTGGTAACGATGTCAATGTAATGGCGTTGGCGACTACGCCGAAAATAACGCCTAAATTCCTCCTTAAGTTCACCCCAAGACTGAATCTTACAAACGCGCTTGAGCTGCACAAAGGCACCTATATCACCCTGGGTGAGATCCACTGCTGCAACAGCAGCACGAATGTACTGTGTATCTGTTGGGCTATCAAATAGAGCCTGAACAGTCGCCTCGACTGACTGCAGCCATGGCTCTAAACTATTTGCACGACCGTCAAAAATAAGGGTCAGGTATGGACGATGAGCCGGCCCACTGGTGGTCGAGGCTTGAGCCACAAGTTGACCAACTGTCGCTGGGGCTTCGATGCCCTGCCGCGTGCTCACTCTGGCTGAGGCACCATTGCTGGCACCAGCAGAATCTGGGGTAACGGCATGGCCACTGCGTGTCTTAGTCATGACGTCAATTGTTGAAATGCAAGTAGGTCACGAAGATGGTAAACAGGTCAGAGCAAGAAATGGTATGCACTGGCTACAATTCAAAACAGAGTCAAAGAGAACTCAGCACCACAGTACTAGGTAAACTGCTTAGTGATAGAAATAATTTGAGCAAAACAACAATAAAAAGGGAAATAGTGATACACTCTGAACACAAAATAAGAGATGTATGCAAGTGAATGTACTACAGGGAAGTGCACAAAATGAAGCTAAGGATAGTCAATAATTTCACCAGGAATCTGGCACAAAATTTATGAAAAGGAGCTGAACTGTAACACTGGTAGCAAAAATTGCACAAAATTAAAATAAATCAGGTACTACACAACACTAAACTGTGCTGCAAGCACAGTTTAAAAAGATTGCGGGTGCTAACAGTTGCAAATTGAAATGCAAAAAAAAAAGGGGTAATTCACTAGCACAAGGGAAGTTGGCACAAAAAAGATATCAGAGTATGGAATAGTGCCAAAAATCACACAAAAAAAAAATACACTGACCAGAATTGCTATATTGCACACAAAATAAAATTAATAAAAATGCAAATTATTAAATTCAAGAATATGGCAAAGGTTAACTGGTGTTAGCAGGGTGTACACTGGCAAAAGAAAAAAAAAATTTGCACAATCTCAAGGTCAAAATTAATTAACTTCACAAGGAATTTTGGTAATTAATGGTAAATAAGCAGGTTCCCAAAAATACACTCAATGACTTGGGTATATAAAATAGCAAAAAGCAATGCACATAGGTGAATATTCACTGATAAAACATAGAATATATGTAGAGCAAAATAAATGGGGGAACAGAAAAAAAAAAATTTAATGGGCTAGGCACAGATTGTATGACTGCAGATAGAATATACTAATACTTAAGTACTTGAAGATTACACTTATTAAAAAAAACTAACAAACAAAACAGTGCAGGGGTGTCAACAATCTGTGGCTAACTTGCAGGTGCAACTAAAAAAAAATAACAGCACACAGGAATTACATGAAAACTGTATGTGAGAGGTAAATTGTATAAATGGTTAACACTGAACAATTTACTGAAGTATGGCTTCAGTAACTAACTGTATTGGTGCAGGACAGTTAAATAATGTCACAAAATATTAGGAAATGCTAGGTAAGTCACTGTTTACTTAACTTTGAGTGCAGGTGGACGAAGGTACGGCAGGTGCTGGAACTTTCAGTGATGTTCTAGTGACACTACACGCCTCGTAGCATTTGTATACTGCTATGGGGCTTCAATGTCGTAGAAAAAAAATATCAGAAAGGACTTGGGAAGAACAGGAAGGACCGGAGTAACTCTGTGGAGGTATAAGATATTAGACGTGGGTACCCGGCGTGAACCACAGCTGGTGTATGGTTGTTTACACTGGCAAGCGTGTCTGGGCGCGCTGACTGACTGCGGCTTCAGCACACGGAGAACAAAACATTTACTGCACTACTCGAACGTGCTAAAAACAAGCTTAAGTGCAACTTTGAACTGGGACGAGTAAGTTTTACTTTAACAGATCACTGGGGAAAACAGAACTGGTGATAAAACAGCAAGGGAAAGGGAAAAAAAACATTTAAACTGGGCAACACAAAAAAAAAACTGCACTGGCTGGAGATACGTAGGCGCTGAGTAGTAGTAGACACTATGATGAGTCACGAGCTGCTGTAGACGCTGAACTTTGCTGGCTTAGGGGCTAAGCCAACTGGGTTCCCACGTGGCTAAGCCAGGTAGAACTTCTTGGAGGAACTGGGAAGAACACAACACACATGGACGGCGAGAAGGACGTCTTTGCCTAGCAGATAAGGCTGTATCGAGGGCTGGTGTGTTTACACGCTGATTAGGGTATAAACCAACCCGAGAGCTGCCTCGTGGTCACTCGTGGAGCCACACGAAGCCAACACACTAACGACCTCACCTCTACTTCTTGTAGCTGAGAAGGGCGTAGGGACGCTGTAGGAGGCAGGAGAATGGTGCTGGAGAGTGTTGAAGGGCTGTAGAGAGGGTGATGAGGTGAACACGTGACTGCTAAGGCTGGAGATGACGCCGTGATGCCTATGTCCAGATTTTGTGGGAAAAATCTAGGACGAAGATCTATCTCGGGTCCCGTCAAGACGCTGGGAGTAGCAGATAACTCTTTAGGCTAGCAGGTGCGTTGGATGACGACGGATGATGTTGACTGGTGTCGACCGATCCCCTCCACCCTGAAGAGGCTCACAAGGCCGCTGACTCCGCTGTCACCACTGTTATTGCTGTTCTTACTGTTGAACAGCGGTTTAGTGCCGATGAAGGTAGCGTAGGTAGCAATGATACGGCCGTGGACTAGATTGGCTTTAATCGGGTAGGAGTGAGTACACAACGGGCAGTGTGAGGAAGTGACCGCAAGCCAGTCCGTGGAGGGGGAGTACCTGTGTACCTCAAGTCGGTCGAAGCGGGAGTGAGAGAGGGTGGACTGTGTGTCCCACCGACCTAGGTAGGCCTACAGAGGGCAGCACTGAATGCCGCGAAATATGAACTAGTCAGAGCAGACGGCTAGGCTGTGTGCTCTGCCAGTACAGGCTGTCTACAGTGGCCCACCAAGGCAGGGTGGCCCACCAAGGCAGGGTGGCCCACCAAGGCAGGGTGGCCCACCAAGGCAGGGTGGCCCACCAAGGCAGGGTGGCCCACCAAGGCAGGGTGGCCCACCAAGGCAGGGTGGCCCACCAAGGCAGGGTATCCCACCAAGGCAGGGTGGCCCACCAAGGCAGGGTGGCCCACCAAGGCAGGGTGGCCCACCAAGGCAGGGTGGCCCACCAAGGCAGGGTGGCCCACCAAGGAAGGGTGGCCCACCAAGGCAGGGTGGCCCACCAAGGCAGGGTGGCCCACCAAGGCAGGGTGGCCCACCAAGGCAGGGTGGCCCACCAAGGCAGGGTGGCCCACCAAGGCAGGGTGGCCCACCAAGGAAGGGTGGCCCACCAAGGCAGGGTGGCCCACCAAGGCAGGGTGGCCCACCAAGGCAGGGTGGCCCACCAAGGCAGGGTGGCCCACCAAGGCAGGGTGGCCCACCAAGGCAGGGTGGCCCACCAAGGCAGGGTGGCCCACCAAGGCAGGGTGCCCCACCAAGGCAGGGTGGCCCACCAAGGCAGGGTGGCCCACCAAGGAAGGGTGGCCCACCAAGGCAGGGTGGCCCACCAAGGCAGGGTGGCCCACCAAGGCAGGGTGGCCCACCAAGGCAGGGTGGCCCGAGAAGGAAAAACATTCATCATCATTCAGTCCATCACTGTCTTGCCAGAGGCGCACTCATACTACAGTTATAAAATTGCAACATTAAGATCCCTCCTCCTGAGTACAGACTGTGTACTTCCCATCTTCAGGACTCAAATCCTAGGTGCCCTTCATAAATGTTACATTGCTCACACTCCAACAGCTCGTCAAGTTCTAAAAACCATTTTTCTCCTTTTGCTCTTATCTAACACAGTCACGCATGCTTGCTGGAAGTCCAAGCCCCTCACACACCAAACCTTTTTTATCCCCTGCCTCCAACCCCGACCCCGCCATCCCTCCAATATTGTATTTCGTTCACTCCTCTCTACATGTTTTGGTAATCCCGCACCTCCTTGTAATTTCCAAACAATGGATTCTCTGCATTGCCCTCAGACATGACATCTCCACTGTCTCCAACATTCACCACCCATGCCTCACACTCAGATAAGAGGGTTGGTATAACTATACTCTCATACATTCCCCTGTTTGCATCTATGGATAATGTTCTTCATCTCCACAGACTCCTCAGTCACCACTCACATTATTCCCCTCGTTAATTTTATGATTCACCTTACCTTTCATAGACCAATCTGCTGACACAATCTGAATACATTCACCTCCTCCATACTCTCCCTCCAATTTGATATTCAGTCTTTCGTTACCTAAAATTTTTGTTATCCTCATTTCCTTACTCTTTCCTATATTCACTTTTAATTTCCTTTTTTTTAAATACACTACCAAAATCATCAACCAAACTCTGTAACTTCTCTTCAAAATCTTCCAAAAGAACAGTGTCATCAGCAAAGAGCAACTGTGACACCTTCCATTTTGTGTTAGATTCTTTTTCTTTTAACCCCACACCTCATCCACGCATTCTTACAACCCCATCTATACATATATTGAACAACAATGGTGACATCACCCATCCCTGCCTAAAGCCTGCTTTTACTGGGAAATAATTTCCCTCTCTCGTACATACTCAACCTGAGCCTCACAATCCTCATAAAAGCTCTTCACCGCTTTCAGTAACCTTCCTACTATTCCACACATATGCAACATCTGCCAATCGCCTCCCATCTACCCTACTATATGCCTTTTCCAAATCCATAAATGACACAAAAACCCCTTTACCCTTATCTAAATACTGCTCACCTATGTGTTTCACTGTAAACACTTGGTCTACACACCCGTTTCCCTTCCTAAAGCTTCCTTGTTCATCTGCTATCCTGCTCTCCGTCTTACTTTTAATTCTATCAATAATAACTCTATCATACACTTACCAGGTATACTAAACAGACTTATTCCCCTATACTTTATGCACTCTCTTTTGTCCCCTTTGCCTTTGTACGAAAGAACTATGAATGCTCTCAACCAATCCCTAGGTACCTTATTCTCTCCCATACATTTATTAAATAAAATCATTAACCACTCCAAAACTATATCTCCACCTGCTTTTAACATTTCTTTCTTTATCCCATCAATTCCAGCAGCCTTACCCTCTTCCATTCTAACAACTGCCTTACGAACTTCCCCCACACTCACAACTGGCTTTTCCTCACTCCTACAAGATGTTATTCCTCCTTGACCTATAAACGAAATCACAGCTTTTCTATCTTCATCAACATTTAACAATTCCTCAAAATATTCCCTCCATCTTCGCAATACCTCTAACTCTCCATGTAATAACTCTCCTCTCCTATTTTAAACTATCAATTCAATTCGTTCCCTAGACTTTCTCAGCTTATTACTCACGCCAAAATTTATTCTTATTTTCAACGAAATTTGTTGATATCTCTCCCACTCTCTCATTTACTCTCCTATTACATTCCTTCACCACCCTCTTTACCTCTTGTTTTCTCTCCATATTCTCCTCCATCCTTGTATCACTTCTACTTTGCAAAAACCTCTCATATGATAACTTTTTCTCTCTTATTACTCTCTTTACCTCATTATTCCATCAATCGCTCTTCTTTCCTCTCTCACCCACTTTCCTGTAACCACAAACTTCTGCTGAACACTTTAACACTACATTCTTAAACCTACCCCATACATCTTCAACATCATTGCCTAATCTCTCACTAGCCCATCCATCCTCCAGTAGTTGTTATATCTTACCCTAACTGCCTCCTTCTTTAGTTTATAACCTTTCACCTCTCTCTTACTTGCTACTTCCATTTTCCTTTTACTTTCACTGTAGCTACTTCTAAAATTTGATCTTATATATCCGTTGCCCCTCTATAAACATGCACATCCTGAAGTCCACCCAACAGTCGTTTATCTATCAATACATAGTCCAACAAACTACTGTCATTTCGCCATATATGTATCATATCTTGTATACTTATTTATCCTTTTTTCTGAAAATGTAGTGTGTTAGGTAAGACACATATGCAACAGTTAGGTATCTTTATTTCGAAACGTTTCGCCTACACAGTAGGCTTCTTCAGTCGAGTACAGAAAAGTTGATAGAAGCAGAAGATACTTGAGGACGATGTAATCAGTCCATCACCTATTACCAAACCCCTTTGTATGCAAAGTTCGATCAATGTCCCTCCCATCATCATTTATACCTGGCACTCCAAACTTACCTATCACACCCTCTCTCAACGTTTCTCCCACTTCAGCATTTAGGTCCCCTACCACAATTATTCTCTCACTTGGTAGAAAAGTTCCTACACACCCACTTAATATCTCCCAAAATCTCTCTCTCTTCTCTACACTTCTCTCTTCTAACGTTATCATAAGCTTCTTCCTTCAAGACCTTGAAATCTGTAGGAGTGAATTACTTGAGGAAGAATTCTCTTTCATCGATGAAGTATTTTCTAAACTTCACTATTCTCATCACTTCATTATAGACTGGTGACGCCGGGCATATAACATATTCAGATAACCCACACACAGCAGAGAGAAAAACTTATGAAGAACCTGAGCCAATATATAGACGAGGACAGGGATGGGAGAAGCAGAAAAGAGAAGTAATGGAAGTGGTAATGATGGTGGTGGAAGTAGAAGTTAGAGTAATTTGTGCCACAGGAGATAGAAAGGGGAATGAAGGGAGGGAGTAGTAGTAGTAATAGTAGCAGAGTAGACAGAAATAATAGTAAAGGAGTGGTAGTCATAGCAGTAGTAGTAGTAGTAGTAGTCGTAGTAGTAGTAAAAGAGTAAGACAAGAAAAAGGAGCACTACAGGAGAGCTAAGGACCCACAAGATGAGGAAACTGAAGGATAGAACAAACTAAAGCAGAAAAATTAAAAAACTGAGAGAAATATGGTAAAGATGAAAGGAGAAGTGGTAGGGAGAGAAATCACGAGTGTTATGAAGTCTGGAGCATTTGACGATGTAAGGAGAAAGGAAAGCATCTACAGAGACAAAGTCAGGATTAAGATTCACACAAGGAAAGTTGTTAATAAGGGATGATTCAACATGACAGTTGTGAAGGCTAGAAGTAGGATAGACAGTTTTGGCAGAGGACCAGCCAGTAGGATGACAGAAAATAACATTATTTGAGTCGGCAAGTTTAACACATTTTTTGTGCTCTTTAAGTCTGTCAGAAAAAATAGCGGCCAGTGTCTCCATTTTTCTGCCTAGTGTTTTCTATCCTTCAGCTTTCTCCCCCATCCCCCATAACCCACGTGGGTCCTTAGCACTCCTGAGGTGCTCGATTTTCTTGTCATTAGACTGATCCCACTTCTTATACTACTACTACGACTACCACTTCTTTACCACTATTTCTGCTTCTACTTTCTACCTCTTCTACTATTATTACTACTATTGCCTCCAACACAAACTCCAATAAGTTCAAAACTTACTACAGTAATAAATGTGTCACCCCAAACACTTGTTAACTAACAGGTATACCTCATGACTACGTGCGAAAAGAACTAAGTAAGTGAATCCTAACTAAAAGTAGTGGGACAGATTCATCTCTTCCAAATTCCTCAAACATGGTGTCTCTGAACTGTCAATCCCCATAATAAATTTGTCCATCACCAACAGTAACTTCCCGGAGGAGTTCATGGAGGCCAGAGTTAATCCGATATTTAAGAAAAACATGTCTGATGTCAGCATCTATAGGCCTGTTAGCATACTCAGTGTGATGTCAAAAATTTGAGAAAAAGCGGTGTACTATCAAGTAGGTAAATATCTTAATGACAAAAACATAGTTATCAATCAGGTTTCAGGAACTCTTACTCTGCCGACACCTCCCTAATTAATCTGATGGACTATCTGAGAATTCAAATATCGTTAGGGAATCTCATAGGTATGGTGACCCTCGACTTACAAAAGACCTTCGATAGGGTCAACCATAACAACTGGTTTAAGTCCGACCTGAGGAACAGGGAACATTGTCAAGATCATCAACACAGACTCAGAACTCCTGCCGATAGCATTTGGGGTTCCCTAAGGTAATATTCTGGGTCCCATACTGTTTCTATATTACGTAAACGACATACCCATCAGAGTCAAGTGTAAGCTTCTGTTTTACATAGGCGACAGTGCTCTGTTAGTCTCAGGTAGAAACTGACAAGAAATAGCTAATATATTATCACTAGAGCAAGAGTCCAGCAGCAAACGGTTAATAGACAACGAACTATGACTACACCTCGGGAAAACAGAAGCCATACACTTTGACAGGAAAAGTAAACTAAGAAGGAAAAATAGTTTTAATGTTCAGTGTAATGGGGAACCATCACTTCAGTATCTTCAGTAAAATATCTGTGAATCCCCTTTGACTCGAGCATGTTAGGAAAATTGATGGGGAACAATGTAGTATAACAACTGCCAGGCTAAAGTTCCTTTATATACAGGCACAGTGTTTACCTACTGAGGCTGGCAGGACCCTATGTCTAGCTCTTATACAATGTCATATAGATTATTCTTCTCTTCATGGCACTTTGCCTTAACAAAAAAACAAATATGAAAGATAGATTACAAATTACCCATAACAAAATGGTGAGATTCATCCTGAGCCTGGGTCCATGAGAGCATACAAGTCAGGACGAATTACAACAACTTGATATACTGAACGATAAAGACAGAGCAGAACAACCGAACCTAAATCACTTTTATAAAATTGTTGACAAGCACTGGAATACAAACAGAATGCAGATGTAGTATACATAGATTTTGCAAAAGCCGTTGACAAGTGAGATCATGGTGTATTAGCACACAAAATAACTAGGACTGAGTATACTACAAACTCCAAACACACAATAAAGTGGAAAAGTAATGTGAAGGACCTGGAAGTGGTAATGTCTAAGGATATCACGTTCAAGGATCTCAACAGTGTCACTATCACATCTGCGAGGAAACTGATAGGATGCATAATGAGAACATTCAAGACAAGAGATGCCAAGCCATTGATGATCCTTTTTAAATCACTTGTTCGCTCTAGGCTGGAATACTGCTGTACATTAACATATCCATTTAAGGCAGGTGAAATTACAGATCTAGAGAATGTACGAACGTACAGAGAACCTTTACTGCACATATAAGTTCCATCAAACACCTTAACTACTGGGAACGTTTGGAAGTACTTGACGTGTACTCATTGGAGCGCAGTCGAATAAATACATCCATAACTCCAGTACTTGAAATGCGGAGTGTTGTGGTATTGGTAGAGCAGGAACTCCTCCCCCTCCCCCCCCCGTCCCTGCAGATGAAGCCCATTATCGTATCACATATGATAACCGTATGTTCTCGTGTCACGAAATGAAATGAAAGAAAAGAACCCACATCTTCTCTCAGAGGTGTCTGTAAGAACTGTTAAAACACGTGTAACAGAACTGGGCTACAGAAGTCACCGCCAGGATAAGAAACCGATCCTCTCCAAGCCACAGAAGAAACGTAGGTTGGATTATGCAAAGAAATATCTTCACTGAAGTACTTTGGAGTGATGAAGCAACCTTCACCGTCGCTTGTAACCGTGGGGGACATGTGTACCGGCCCAGAGGTTGTGACCCGCCAAACCCATGCTACACCTGTGGGACAAAACACCCAGACTAGCTCATGGTCTGGGGGTGTTTCAGTGCTTCAGTGAACTCATTGTGCTTCCCAAAAACCAGTATATCAATCACTATAAATACCTGGAGTTGTGTGACATTTTACCTAAGTGTGGGGCTACGGTTTTTATGCAGGACAGTGCACCATGTTATACCGCCATACAAGTTCAGTGGTTTAAGGACTGTGAAGTGAGGTTCTTTAATGACTGGTCAGGCAACTTCCCAGAACTAAACCCTATTGAGAACCTCTGGACAATAGCGAAACGAAGTTTACTGGGTAAGCATATCAGTTCCATCCCGTGGCTGGAGGCTGCTCTATATGAGGCATGGAATAATATACCTCCCCAGACCCTTATAAAATTGCGTGAGTTCCTACACGGCTGAGGGACGTGATTAACCGTAAAGGACGCATCACCAAGTATTAAAATCTCAGTAAGTGTGCGAATATACATATTATAATCTTTCATGGTCTGTGTTTGTGCTTTGGCACGTGAGTTGGGGAGATGGCGGCATAATGCCCTTACGCACTTTCGTGTATAGGGCAAGGAGGAATAACATCTTGTAGGAGTGAGGAAGAGCCAGTTGTGAGTGTGGGGGAAGTTCGTGAGGCAGAAGGTAAAATGAAAGGGGGTAAGGCAGCCGGGATTGATGGGATAAAGATAGAAATGTTAAAAGCAGGTGGGGATATAGTTTTGGAGTGGTTGGTGCAATTATTTAATAAATGTATGGAAGAGGGTAAGGTACCTAGGGATTGGCAGAGAGCATGCATAGTTCCTTTGTATAAAGGCAAAGGGGAGAAAAGAGAGTGCAAAAATTATAGGGGGATAAGTCTGTTGAGTATACCTGGTAAAGTGTATGGTAGAGTTATAATTGAAAGAATTAAGAGTAAGACGGAGAATAGGATAGCAGATGAACAAGGAGGCTTTAGGAAAGGTAGGGGGTGTGTGGACCAGGTGTTTACAGTGAAACATGTAAGTGAACAGTATTTAGATAAGGCTAAAGAGGTCTTTGTGGCATTTATGGATTTGGAAAAGGCGTATGACAGGGTGGATAGGGGGGCAATGTGGCAGATGTTGCAAGTGTATGGTGTAGGAGGTAGGTTACTGAAAGCAGTGAAGAGTTTTTACGAGGATAGTGAGGCTCAAGTTAGAGTATGTAGGAAAGAGGGAAATTTTTTCCCAGTAAAAGTAGGCCTTAGACAAGGATGTGTGATGTCACCGTGGTTGTTTAATATATTTATAGATGGGGTTGTAAGAGAAGTAAATGCGAGGGTCTTGGCAAGAGGCGCGGAGTTAAAAGATAAAGAATCACACACAAAGTGGGAGTTGTCACAGCTGCTCTTTGCTGATGACACTGTGCTCTTGGGAGATTCTGAAGAGAAGTTGCAGAGATTGGTGGATGAATTTGGTAGGGTGTGCAAAAGAAGAAAATTAAAGGTGAATACAGGAAAGAGTAAGGTTATGAGGATAACAAAAAGATTAGGTGATGAAAGATTGGATATCAGATTGGAGGGAGAGAGTATGGAGGAGGTGAACGTATTCAGATATTTGGGAGTGGACGTGTCAGCGGATGGGTCTATGAAAGATGAGGTGAATCATAGAATTGATGAGGGAAAAAGAGTGAGTGGTGCACTTAGGAGTCTGTGGAGACAAAGAACTTTGTCCTTGGAGGCAAAGAGGGGAATGTATGAGAGTATAGTTTTACCAACGCTCTTATATGGGTGTGAAGCGTGGGTGATGAATGTTGCAGCGAGGAGAAGGCTGGAGGCAGTGGAGATGTCATGTCTGAGGGCAATGTGTGGTGTGAATATAATGCAGGGAATTCGTAGTTTGGAAGTTAGGAGGAGGTGCAGGATTACCAAAACTGTTGTCCAGAGGGCTGAGGAAGGGTTGTTGAGGTGGTTCGGACATGTAGAGAGAATGGAGCGAAACAGAATGACTTCAAGAGTGTATCAGTCTGTAGTGGAAGGAAGGCGGGGTAGGGGTCGGCCTAGGAAGGGTTGGAGGGAGGGGGTAAAGGAGGTTTTGTGTGCGAGGGGCTTGGACTTCCAGCAGGCATGCGTGAGCGTGTTTGATAGGAGTGAATGGAGACAAATGGTTTTTAATACTTGACGTGCTGTTGGAGTATGAGCAAAGTAACATTTATGAAGGGATTCAGGGAAACCGGCAGGCCGGACTTGAGTCCTGGAGATGGGAAGTACAGTGCCTGCACTCTGAAGGAGGGGTGTTAATGTTGCAGTTTAAAAACTGTAGTGTAAAGCACCCTTCTGGCAAGACAGTGATGGAGAGAATGATGGTGAAAGTTTTTCTTTTTCGGGCCACCCTGCCTTGGTGGGAATCGGCCAGTGTGATAATAAAAATATGTATATATATATATATATATATATATATATATATATATATATATATATATATATATATATATATATATATATATATATATATATATATATAATATAGGATGGGGTCCACCTCTGGTGTAAATTGTGGGACCCATAGCCTCGGAGAAGTGGATAAAAAGGCTTAAAGGATGAATATTTGGATTTCTTCCTGAAGCCGTTTGAATATTCCACATCCCCTATCACCCCATCTTTTCATTCTTTTTTACCAATAGGTATATTTTATTACATAATATGGTACAAAAAGGTTTAAGAGATACAGTGGTGATATAAAGATGCCATATACAGTACATGAGGTGAGAGAAATTTCTAGTACATATTGTTACATGTTTGTCACTGATTGTAATGCGAGAATCTCATCCAGCTCTTCAGAAATGGGGCGCGTGCCCAAAATACAGCAGGCATTACCCCTCTGAACAGCAGCACTGAGTCGCTGGAAGAGAAAACTAGCTGCCCTGGGATCCCTATTTACCCTGATGAGTCTTTTGTCTCGCTCCTTAAGGAATTTAAATGCACTCTTTCCCCATGAGCCAAGGGACTCTGAGCCTATGGGAACAAACATATAATGATGGGCAAGTTCTCCATATTTTCTAGACTTTTGTGACTCCCTGAAGCTGGCAGCTGCCCCTCCTTCCTCCCTGGTGTATTGGAGATAGGTATCAGCCAAAGTAGATGCACATGTGTAGTCCCACACCACCTGCTTATCATCTGTCCAGATCTGCAGAGTTGGGGTGGCTCCCTTACTGCTGGGCATCCGGCTGTTGTGAGGCTCTTCTTGATAATGTTATTAACCTCCTCATGTCTTGCAATCTTTCCCTCGGATTTACGGCACACAAGACCATGGTACCCGAATCGGTCTGCTGCTTCACTGCCACAAATACACCTGTGTTCGGCGAGAATAGGGGCGGCAAGTCGAAGGGCAACATCAATGTGGATGGTGTGTGGGTCGAGCCGTTTGCCAAGGCTGGAGTTGGGAACAGCCAACAAAAAGTCCCCTACATGAGGAGCTCTCACTGCCAGAATGTGGGCTCTATCCTTCCCTGACACACTCTGAAGCTTTGTTGAGGCTATTTTCTCCACTATCGGGCCATCCCAGTGCGACTGTTTGCAGTTGTTGGGGGAGCAGGTCTGGTTTCAGAGCCTATTAGATTATCCCAGATCATGACTCCATCAATGAACTTTTGGTCCTCGACTCTAATCTTGTCCCTAAGATGTTCAGGGAGAATTGCTGCTATAAGCCCTCTGGATGCAATGCATGAGGACAGAAAAGCAGGTAGTGCAATCTGTAATGACTTGCGGACACAAGTACCTCCTAGTCTGACTGGAAGTGTAGCTTGGTTCCACTGCCCATCTTCTAGAGTAAGGTTAAGTACTTTTGTAAAAATCCTCCTCAGGATGCTGTCATGTTCGTGCAGTATAGGGTTATCATTTGAAGATGCACATCTTAGGAAATATGTCAACCTGGGCAGACTCAAGCACTTTGTGAGGAGGTACAAGGCATCGTGGGTGTCAAGATTACCTATTTATTGTTCCATTCTCCTCAGTTCTTCTAATTTCTTCCTGAGGATTGTGTCAATGGCATCGCTTCCCAGAGGTGCTCCAAGCAAGACGCTATTTGTGGGGGCAATGACTGATGCTCCTGGTAGTTTGGATCTCACTGCATTTATCACTTGTTGACTGAAATTATTTCACATTTGGATGGATTCATGATGAGACCCATTTCCTGTCCCGTGTCATCACTTGTGTAAGTTCACCTAAGAGGGACTCCTTTGTACCTGCTATTGTGCCATCATCCAGGAACCAGATGTTTAGCTCACTGGTCAGTCTGACTGTGATTTCCCTAACTGCTATACAGAAGAGAAATGGTGCAAGAGGATCCCCTTGCTGGACACCCTCTAATGATGTGATTTCATGCTCTCCAAACAGGAACACTGATTCCTTGCTATTTCCAGCTGAAACAAAGGGTGAGAGACCAGGGAAATGTTCTTGTACCACATATCTTTTCAGGAGATTAAATGCATTCTTGAAGTCTAATTTTACCACTGCATTGTCCTCAGGCCGGTTGTTGATATACGCCCTTGTTGCATGAACCACTGCTTCACTTCCTTGAGAGACCCCAAAACCAAGCTGGTTTGGTTGAAGCACAATGGCTGCCTCTGTGCGAATGCTTTGGACAGCAGCTTTGGAAACGAGGCCGCGAAAAGTGTTGCCTACTGCAATAGGCCTAATTTCTCCATCCTTCTTTTTAAGTGCACAAATTGTTGCACCAAAAAAGAACTGTTGACGAACCTTGTGATCTCTGAAAGCAGTGTCTCTGCAATCTCCCCAGTAACTGGATTACCCAGTTCCTTTAAGTCCTGTGGCGTTATTCCAGTGTAACCCCAGCAGACCCAGATGGGAACGAAGGGAGTACAATACACATGAACTTGCACACTATAAATAGTTGGTGGGGGAGGCTCTGGTAGTGGGTGGGGGAGGCTCTGATAGTGTGTGGGGGAGGCTCTGATAGTGAGGCTCTGGTAGTAGGTGGGGGAGGCTCTGGCAGTGGGTGGGGGAGGCTCTGGTAGTGGGTGGGGGAGAGACTGGTAGTGGGTGGAGGAGGCTCTGGTAGTGGGTTGGGGAGACTCTGGTAGTGGGTGGGGAGACTCTGGTAGTGGGTGGAGGAGGCTCTTGTGGTGTGTGGGTGGGGGAGGCACAGGTTGTTGGGTGGGGGTAGCCCCGGGAGAGGGGGTGAGGGGAGTACAATACATATGAACTTGCACACTATATATTGTTCACACAGCCTTACAATACACATACCATTATTTGTTTCCCATGTACATCATGATCGAAGTGGGTATGTGCACTGCTGCACCCATGTGTACCCTCACCACCTACACACCACGCCTCTTCCCCCTTACCCCGTGGCGTGGGGGAGGCGGCACTGACTGGTCACTCCCTCGTTAACATTAATCCCACATTGTTTTCCCATAAAATGTTCCTCTAATTATTCCAAGCATCAACGCGTAATCATTTCTAAGTTAACTGGAAGCATGACGCAAGGTGCTGGTACTGACACACAGTGTAGGCCTTATTCTCCCCCACCCCCACTGGCCGTCTTCCTCACAACCACCACTCGCCAACATTCACAAACTGCACACCACTTCCACTATTTACATTGAAAAGGTGTATCGAAATGTCTTCTCGCTGCACTGGAATCTTCCCAGAATATTCACACTGACTCCTGTTCAGTCTTGACCTGGTCAGCCTCCTTGATCAGGAGTTATAATTGAAAATCCCGCAGCTAACTCGCCACACGTTTTGCCATGACAGCATGGCACTATATATAAATATATATATATATATATATATATATATATATATATATATATATATATATATATATATATATATATATATATATATATATATGCAATAAGATCACAGTAAACAGGTGATTTCAGAATATGCAAAACAACCACTCTGAAAGAATAGAGAAATGCCAAGCGCTTTCGTGACTACTCACATTATCATAGTTCCTTGATAATGTGAGTAGTCACGAAAGCGCTTGGAATTTCTCTATTCTTTCAGAGTGGTTGTTTTGCATATATATATATATATATATATATATATATATATATATATATATAATGTATATATATATATATATATATATATATATATATAAATGTGTGTGTGTGTGTGTACTCACCTAGTTGAGGTTGCGGGGGTCGAGTCCGAGCTCCTGGCCCCGCCTCTTCACTGATCGCTACTAGGTCACTCTCCCTGAGCCGTGAGCTTTATCATACCTCTGCTTAAAGCTATGTATGGATCCTGCCTCCACTACATCTCTTCCCAAACTATTCCACTTACTGACTACTCTGTGGCTGAAGAAATACT
Organism: Cherax quadricarinatus; assembly: GCF_038502225.1. NCBI lineage: Eukaryota > Metazoa > Arthropoda > Malacostraca > Decapoda > Parastacidae > Cherax > Cherax quadricarinatus. Next base: position 147,829 of record NW_027195126.1, on the reverse strand, counting down.
TCCTAACATCCCTGTAATTCATCTCTGTCTTCAACTTCCAACTGTGTCCCCTTGTTACTGTGTCCAATCTCTGGAACATCCTGTCTTTGTCCACCTTGTCAATTCCTCTCAGTATTTTGCATGTCGTTATCATGTCCCCCCTATCTCTCCTGTCCTCTAGTGTCGTCAGGTTGATTTCCCTTAACCTCTCCTCGTAGGACATACCTCTTAGCTCTGGGACTAGTCTTGTTGCAAACCTTTGCACTTTCTCTAGTTTCTTTACGTGCTTGGCTAGGTATGGGTTCCAAACTGGTGCCGCATACTCCAATATGGGCCTAACGTACACGGTGTACAGGGTCCTGAATGATTCCTTATTAAGATGTCGGAATGCTGTTCTGAGGTTTGCTAGGCGCCCATATGCTGCAGCAGTTATTTGGTTGATGTGCGCTTCAGGAGATGTGCCTGGTGTTATACTCACCCCAAGATCTTTTTCCTTGAGTGAGGTTTGTAGTCTCTGGCCCCCTAGACTTTACTCCGTCTGCGAAGTACAGCCCTTCCCCAATCTTCATGTGTGTGTGTGTGTGTGTGTGTGTGTGTGTGTGTGTGTGTGTGTGTGTGTGTGTGTGTGTGTGTGTGTGTGTGTGTGTGTGTGTGTGTGCCGAATAGGTACAATTGGTCAATTAGCATGAACTCTTTTAAAATTAAGTCCTTTCTAAAATGTTCTTTTATACTTTTGCTCTTATACTCTTATACGTTCTCATTTATGTTAATGTAAAAATTAATAATTTTGTACCAAAAGAACCTTAGAAAACTTACCTAAGCTTATTATAACAAGCGCAATTTTATTTAGTCTAATCCAGGTAAATATATTTTAGATAAGTTTACCATAAATTAATAATAAACAAACAATGAAATATATTTTTTCTCGTTAGGTTCACAATGATGTTTGCGAAATTATTACATACACAAATTTTCGCTTGTCTTATTTAAACTGATAGATTATAGAGGTATGGGTGTTTATGGGAAACAATCAGGCTGCAGCATTAGGGTTAAAAACAGCAGTTATTCAAAATAAAGTTACTAGTAATGGCAAATCAATTGATCAACAAACGAAGAGAGATAGCAGAGGGCAACGAGGGACTAGCTCCCTTAAGGTTTACTATAAAAACAGTAGGAGTCTAAGAAATAAGATAGATGAGCTAAGATTACTTGCAAGTGTAGGTAATACAGATATTATTGGTATGACAGAGACCTGGTTCATCCTGAAAGATAGAGAAATGCCTTCTGAATGCAACAGACAGGGTTATAAACTATTCCACACTGATAGGATCAACTGGAAGGGTGGTGGAGTGGCGATGTATGTCAGAGAAAATTTAAATTGTTTTCTTAGACATGATATAAGATTAGAAACGTCGAACACATAATCTGGCTACAGTTTCTCGAGGGACTTGACAAATTAATTTTGGGTGTGATTTATAGGCCCCCAAACCTTGATAGGGAGTGCAGTAAGCTGTTATGGGACGAAATTCATAAGGCATCTAGATATGAAAATGTTGTGATAATGGGAGATTTTAACTTTAGACAAATTGACTGGAACAATATGACAGGAAATCTTGAGTCTAGTGACTTTCGTGATGCGGTTCAGGATTGCTTTTTTGAACAGGTTGTGACAGAACCAACTAGAGGAAACAATCTACTTGACTTGGTTCTTACCTGGAGACCTGGAGAGAGTTCCGGGGGTCAACGCCTCCGCGGCCCGGTCTGTGACCAGGCCTCCTTAGGTCAGTGTCCCAGGATGCGACCCACGCCAGTCGACTAACACCCAGGTACCCATTTTACTGATGGGGAACATAGACAACAGGTGGAAAGAAACACGTCCAATGTTTCTACTCTGGCTGGGAATCGAACCCAGGCCCTCACCGTGTGAAGCGAGAGCGTTAACCACCAGGCCACCATGAGCTTGGGGAAAGTGATCACAAATCACTTAGTTTCAATATATCATGGAATTACCCAGATAACTGCAATCAAATCTGTCCCAGATTTTCGCTTGGCCGACTTCATGGGACTGAAAAAATACCTGGGTGGGCTAAACTGGGATGTCCTGACTATGGGTCAGGTAGGTGATCTTGGTTGCCAATATGACATTTTTCAGAGCATAGTTCTAGCTGCCCAGACATCTTTTTTTCCGAGTAGGGAAATTAGATCTAACAAAAATGATCCCAAATGGATGAAAAATAGATTAAAACATCTCATTGGTCAAAAGAGAGGCATATATAGACGTATCAAAAGAGGGGATGGGCAGTTAAGAAATCAATATATTCAATTAAACAGAGAAATAAAGGAAGGAATAAGAAAAGCAAAAAGGGATTATGAGGCTAAGGTCGCAAGGGATTCAAAGACTAACCCAAAAGGGTTCTTTCAGGTATACAGAAGTAAGATTAGAGACAAGAATGGCCCACTTAAGAGTAACTCTGGTCGGATCACTGACAGTGATAAGGATATGTGTGAAATTCTCAATACCTACTTCCTCTCAGTTTTCACCCAGGAAAATACTAGCGATATTCCTGAAACAATAGATTATGTAGAACAGGATGATAATAAACTATGTACGATTGCGGTAACTAGTGACATGGTCCTCAGACAAATAGAAAAAACTAAAACCTAACAAATCCCCAGGCCCTGATGAACTGTTTGCAAGAGTGTTAAAGGAATGTAAAGAGGAACTTAGCATACCTTTGGCTAACCTTTTTATCATATCACTACAAACTGGCATAGTGCCTGATAAGTGGAAAATGGCAAATGTAATACCTATTTACAAGGCAGGTGACAGGTCCATGGCTTCGAACTATAGACCAATAAGCCTTACCTCCATTATGGGAAAATTTATGGAATCAATAATTGCCGAAGCAATTCGTAGCCATCTTGACAGATTGATTAATGAATCTCAACACGGTTTTACAAATGGGCGTTCCTGTCTTACGAATTTACTAACTTTTTTCACTAAGGTGTTTGAGGAGGTAGATCATGGTAATGAATATGATATTGTGTACTTGGACTTCAGTAAGGCTTTCGATAGAGTTTCACACCAGAAGCTATTGAGGAAACTTAAGGCACAGGGAATAGGAGGAGAATCTTTTTCCTGGGTAGAGGCATGGCTGACAAATAGACAGCAGAGAGTTTGCATAAATGGGGAGAAATCGGAATGGGGGCACGTCACAAGCGGTGTTCCTCAGGGATCAGTGTTGGGCCCGTTGTTGTTCACAATTTACATAAACGACATAGATGAGGGAATAAATAGCGACATAAGCAAATATGCTGATGACACCAAAATAGGCCGTCCAGTTCATTCTAATGAGGACACTAGAGCACTCCAGGATGATTTGAATAGACTGATGCAATGGTCGAAATTGCAGATGCAGTTTAATATTGACAAATGCAAAGTTCTAAATGTTGGACAATTAAATAACCATGCCATATATAAACTAAATAGTGTAGATCCTAAGATATTACTGATTGCGAAAAGGATTTAGGAGTTCTGGCTAGCAGTAATCTAAAACCAAGACAACAGTGCATTAGTGTTCACAATAAAGCTAACAGAATTCTTGGCTTCATATCTAGAAGTATAAATAATAGAAGTCCTCAGGTTGTTCTTCAACTCTATATATCCTTGGTTAGGCCTCATTTAGATTATGCTGCTCAGTTCTGGTCACCGTATTACAGAATGGATATAAATGCTCTGGAAAACGTACAAAGGAGGGTGACAAAGATGATCCCATGTATCAGAAATCTTCCCTATGAGGATAGACTGACGGCCCTGAATCTGCACTCTCTCGAAAGGCGTAGAATTAGGGGGAATATGATCGATGTGTATAAATGGAAAACAGGAATAAATAAAGGGGATGTAAATAGCGTGCTGAAAATTTCCAGCCAAAACACGACTCGCAGCAATGGTTTCAAGTTGGAAAAATTCAGATTCAGGAAGGATATAGGAAAGCACTGGTTTGGTAATAGAGTTGTGGATGAGTGGAACAAACTCCCGAGTACAGTTATTCAGGCTAAAACGTTGTGTAGTTTTAAAAATGGGTTAGATAAATACATGAGTGGGTGTGGGTGGGTGTGAGTTGGACCTGACTAGCTTGTGCTGCTGGGTATATATTTATATGTTCTCAGATAAATACTGAGAATGTCAGAGATTCACTACTGTGCTTGTCCAGGGATTAGAAGCAAATTTGAAAAGATTCACATGGCTAATTTTTAACAATACCAATTTTAATGTGTCCGGTAACAGACCATGACACATTCCATGTGTCGCTCATCAAGACATTGTCATAGAAAAAATTATTGCGTCAGAGACATTCCAGGAAATCAGTGCGGAGGAATGTTTCGGTACATCAACATTCATCAATACAGAAAACCAGTTAAACCTGGTCTCAAATCTGTGGCTGTTGGATCTCTGTTACATCCTGACAAGCCAGAGCCATTTTGCTTTAGTGTACATGGCCTCTATTGCTCTGTGGCAATAAACTTCACTCTAGAACTCCAGCCAAGGATTGGTGATTTGCAGAGCAGAGCTTCAATGAAAGTTAAAATGTCATCTTCTTTCTGAGTATAAATTGGATAGAGGACTCGATCTGGTTGAGTTTGTGTTGGAGTGTAGGAACTTTGAAACTTGTTTTAGTTATAATAAGAATGTTATCAACAGAACGGAACCAGGAAGCATTATAGTGAAACAACATAAACGGTTCACTCTGACCTCATAGTCTGTCTCAACGAGTATCACAAGCTGGTATCACAAGCCTCCAAACGCAAATATCCAAATTCTCTACATCCGAAACCAATCTAACTCTACAGTATACAGGAAAAGCAATCGGCCATTACCAAAGTCATGGACCATCTCGTGTTTGTGCATGGTATCAGTGATTGAGACACAACCTCTGTCATCTGATGGAAGGGTAATTAAATGTCCTCAGCTCTGGCGAAGAATGGACCGCAATGAAAACATTAATTTAAGGTTACCAAACAACACACATGAAGAAATAGCACCAGCTGGGGAAGCTTTTGTTCTGTGGATATATAGATACGAGAGAGCAAAGTCACTGGATGAACAGCTCCACATTATTTACCGTCGATAAGTCGGTAAAGCCTCTTTGTACTTTTTTTTTTCTTTTTTTTTTCTTAAGACAGGGTTTTACAAGGTTAGGGTAATGGTTCCTAGCATCAGCTCATTTGAAAGCATTTTTTATTGTCATGTATTGTTAAATATAGAATCACTGCCACCTACAAGCGTATCAACCAAATTTTATTTATACCACACCTATTATACTGTGCACCTGTTTACTGGCAATGAAATGCCTTCCTTTGAATGGAGTTGGAGACTGACAGCAACCGGCATACTAACAGCCCCAGTTGCACCAGCCAATGTGTTGCGTATCATTTATGGCTACAAAACCGGATATGGAAGATCTTATGGGAGACAAGGAAGGTTAATCTGCTCAGTTATGTACACTCACTCTTACGTACTTACATGCTCCTACATCCCAGATGATTCAGATGTGTCTCTGGTACTTGAAAATGTAACGGTTCTTAAGTAACCCGTGTAAAGTGTTAGGAAACGCAAACATTATACACTTGACAGGATTGCTCTCGAAACTACCTGACATCATGAGCATTGTTGTTTAAGATTGTGTACAATAGACTCTACTAAACAGCTATCTAGCTAGTATTACCCATAAGTCGAGTTATATACTTTATTATTTTCATGTTTCATGAGAGAAGATTGAATTATGTTTCTTTCCTTGAAACATGATTGCCCATGAAACATGACTGTCATGGAAAGAAACATAATTGAATTTTCTCTCTTAAAACATGAAAAAATTACAGTATATAACTCATATTATTGATTATACAAGTTCGATAGCTATTTAGTAGTCTATTATAAACAATTTTAAACAACAATTCTATACAAAATCTCAGGATTGCTCATTATGTCAGATGGTTTCATGATGGAATGGTGACGTTCGACCTGTGTCGACCCACCAAAACTTCATACTAAGTCAGTTGTGGCTGTTTATATAACGTGTTTAGCTGTTACTGTACCATACAGTGACAGGCATTAAAGATTACGGGATAACATAGGTAGGAGTTAAAGGGTATTAGTAAAAATTTGGATCGTAGAAATATTATCGGAAAGGCATAGTAGACAATACTTAGGACAAGATACTTCGGAGTTCCCTTGGGAACACTCGAGTACCCCAGAGGAGTACATTTAAACGGACAAAGAGCACATTCAATTTTTTTTATTAATTAAAAAGGTTATACAGAATAATAGCAATCCATATACATATATAGTATCCAATGAGAAAGGTATTTTCTCAAGTCACATGACCTGTTCTAAGCGTCTAGAAAAAGCTTGGGGCTGGCTATTATATCTTCTAATTTCATAATACTTGACCTCTCTAAAACCCTCCTACCCCATATGGGGAATAAGGGAGGAAACACCACTGACCCGCTTTCACCTCACTTCAAGAACAGGTCAACATTAGCCATCACTTTTATCAAATAACTCGACCGGGATAACTCCAGATTTGGAAGAAGCACATTGTAACGCTTCATAAATTGTCTTCTCAGCAAACGACTTCTTGCTATCAATCATCACGTTATTGATAAATTTCGCAATCCCTAAGTGACCATATTTTGCATCGTAACGTAGTAGAAAAGCGGTGACGGTTTTCCTCTACGTTACATACCTCAACCCCTTATTATTTGAGCTTCCTAGAGTTATATTTTGATCTCCCTTGTTTACCACTCTGAACTCCTTGAGTGTAGAGAGTACCATCGACGACATGATACCTCACACCAGGTAAACTTTTTACACGCGTCTTCCCCTCCAGTAAATTATGCTTTTTCCCTGGAATATAAGAAAAAACATTCATAACCATTCGTCATCCTGATGCTACAGACTTGACACACCACAACTGCAGCGCTACACAGCTCTCACATTGTCCCTTAATATTTTATCTGTCCTAATATTAAATATTAAATGATTGCCAATCTGAATTTTGGACTCCTAACGCGCTGTTATTATTTTATTTCCAAAAATATCACAATGACAAAAAATGTATCGCTGGCTGAGCCATTTCTTTTGTCTTACTATCATTAGTCACATTATTTAGGAAACGAAAATAAGCCAAATCAATCCAGCATCGTGGACAAAAACAAGATATTGAATCATTTTGAAACTAGAGGCTTTATTAGATTTAATATTCCTTCCCAAACAATAAGCTACTCCGAACCTGGATTAAATATATATAGTCACATGACCTGTTCTAAGCGTCTAGAAAAAGCTTGGGGCTGGCTATTATATCTTCTAATTTCATAATACTTGACCTCTCTAAAAACTCTCCTACCCCATATGGGGAGTAAGGGAGGAAGCACCACTGACCCGCCTTCACCCCACTTCAAGAAGAGGTCAACATTAGCCATCACTTTTATCAAATAACTCGACCGGGATAACTCCAGATTTGGAAGAAGCACTTTCTAACGCTTCATAAACTATCTTCTCAGCAAACGACTTCTTGCTATCAATCATCACGTTATTGATAAATTTCGCAATCCCTAAGTGACCATATTTTGCATCGTAACGTAGAAGAAAAGCGGTGACGGTTTTCCTCTACGTTGCATACCTCAACCCCTTATTATTTGAGCTTCCTAGAGTTATATTTTGATCTCCCTTGTTTACCACTCTGAACTCCTTGAGTGTAGAGAGTACCATCGACGACATGATACCTCACACCAGGTAAACTTTTTACACGCGTCTTCCCCTCCTGTAAATTATGCTTTTTCCCTGGAATATAAGAAAAAACATTCATAACCATTCGTCATCCTGATGCTACAGACTTGACACACCACAACTGCAGCGCTACACAGCTCTCACATTGTCCCTTAATATTTTATCTGTCCTAATATTAAATATTAAATGATTGCCAATCTGAATTTTGGACTCCTAACGCGCTGTTATTATTTTATTTCCAAAAATATCACAATGACAAAAAATGTATCGCTGGTTGAGCCATTTCTTTTGTCTTACGATCATCAGTCACATTATTTAGGAAACGAAAATAAGCCAAATCAATCCAGCATCGTGGACAAAAACAAGATATTTATTCATTTTGAAACTAGGGGCTTTATTAGATTTAATATTCCTTCCCAAACAATAAGCTACTCCGAACCTGGATTAAATATATATAGTGAAGACCTTGACAGAAATATATCACATCAATCTTCAAAAACTTAGCAAAATAATGCAATTTACTACTGATCCAGTTCATACAGTTCCATATTTTTGCATTTGTTGGAAAGTTAGTACATTATCAAGCTCATCTGGTTATTTTCTTTTTACTTTTTTAGACCTAATAAATTTAACTTTTCCAACAAGTTACTCATATCTATTTAATACAGAAATCACACTTTTTATTATATTAAAATTTCCTGATTTGAAGAAAGCAACAAAGAATATAACAATGACAAGCAACAATATCGAAGCCAATACAGTGGTTTTCAATATATGACGAATGAAAAGGAACATACTCACCCCGTCCACAAATCAGTATCTTCTACAACTTTCATACTTAAATTACAAATACAGCACCGGTATGAAAATCTATACCCGTAGAAATTCCATCATTAGCAACAATAACCAGAGGAAGCTCATTTTCCCCGAGATCCTCATTATTGACACAGTAAAGTGCTGACATGGTCTCTACTATCACCAAATCAACTGTAAGTTCAGAACAGATCTTACCAAGAACAGCTGGTAATAAAAGTTCTATCTCAGTTATTCTCCCTTCCCCACGTCCTATCCTACACTCGGTAATCTTGCATCGAAGTCTTCCCCGGGTCCATGTGTTCCCTATCCTATCCTAACACTTCCAGTCCTACACTTCCTACCCTACACTCAGTAATATTACATATAAATCTTCCCATCCCCTAACTTCCTATCTTACACTCAGTAATATTGCATCTATATCTTCCCAAGGTCCATGTGTCCAGGAGTCCATCTGTGTCCCCTCAGATATTCTCCCTTCTCCACTGCCTATCCTACACTCAGTAATCTTACCTTCCCCAGGTTCATGTGTCCAGGAGTCCATCTGTGTCCCCTCAGATATTCTCCCTTCTCCACGTCCCATCCTACACTCCAAGAATCCATCCGTGGGCCTCCGGATGTATTCCCTTTCCCTGAAGTTCTGGAAATTCTTTTCGATATCTTGGATGCCTCACCCACTCCCACCCCCTTCAACAAGTCCCACCCCAGGTCCGTGGATCCAGGTATTCATCCTTCACCACTTCCCTGAGGTCAGCAAGTCCCACCCCAGGTCCGTGGTTCCAGGTATTCACCCTTCACCACTTCCCTGAGGTCAGCAAGTCCCACCCCAGGTCCGTGGTTCCAGGTATTTACCCTTCACCTCTTCCCTGAGGTCAGCAGTCCCACCTCAGGTCCGTGGATCCAGGTATACACCCTTCACCACTTCCCTGAGGTCAGCAAGTCCCACCCCAGGTCCGTGGTTCCAGGTATTCACCCTTCACCACTTCCCTGAGGTCAGCAAGTCCCACCCCAGGTCCGTGGTTCCAGGTATTCACCCTTCACCACTTCCCTGAGGTCAGCAAGTCCCACCCCAGGTCCGTGGTTCCAGGTATTCACCATTCACCACTTCCCTGAGGTCAGCAAGTCCCACCCCAGGTCCGTGGTTCCAGGTATTCACCCTTCACCACTTCCCTGAGGTCAGCAAGTCCCACCCCAGGTCCGTGGTTCCAGGTATTCACCCTTCACCACTTCCCTGAGGTCAGCAAGTCCCACCCCAGGTCCGTGGTTCCAGGTATTCACCCTTCACCACTTCCCTGAGGTCAGCAAGTCCCACCCCAGGTCCGTGGATCCAGGTATTCACCCTTCACCACTTCCCTGAGGTCAGCAAGTCCCACCCCAGGTCCGTGGTTCCAGGTATTCACCCTTCACCACTTCCCTGAGGTCAGCAAGTCCCACCCCAGGTCCGTGGTTCCAGGTATTCACCCTTCACCACTTCCCTGAGGTCAGCAAGTCCCACCCCAGGTCCGTGGTTCCAGGTATTCACCCTTCACCACTTCCCTGAGGTCAGCAAGTCCCACCCCAGGTCCGTGGTTCCAGGTATTAACCCTTCACCACTTCCCTGAGGTCAGCAAGTCCCACCCCAGGTCCGTGGTTCCAGGTATTCACCCTTCACCACTTCCCTGAGGTCAGCAAGTCCCACCCCAGGTCCGTGGTTCCAGGTATTAACCCTTCACCACTTCCCTGAGGTCAGCAAGTCCCACCCCAGGTCCGTGGATCCAGGTATTCACCCTTCACCACTTCCCTGAGGTCAGCAAGTCCCACCCCAGGTCCGTGGTTCCAGGTATTAACCCTTCACCACTTCCCTGAGGTCAGCAAGTCCCACCCCAGGTCCGTAGATCCAGGTATTCGCCCTTCACCACTTCCCTGAGGTCAGCAGTTTTAACCAGCCTTGAAGCACTGTCCATATATGATATTACTACACAAGTGTATTAATATCAGTATACGAAGGTAGATGTTATTACAGAGGAGGACACGCAGATAATCTGCGCTCTGTAATAACATCCTCCTGGACAGACTCGAACGTCGACTACCTGAGACAAGAGAGATCTCTATCACAGTTCGTCCACCAAGAACTGGCCACTAGTGAAAATCTGGAACATATATTTATATTTAATATTGTTCCTATGCCATTTATTAGCGTATTCAATTATTTAGTTATGTAAATGAATCTGTGAACGTTTTTATGTACATAGATTATTGTGGTGTGTGAACGTTTGTGTTCCCTGCATGATAATTGTAATTAATTGTTATCAGTTATCGTTTTTCTTGTTATTGATCTTTATTTCCCTGGTACGCTAAGGTTCACAAGCGCGCACTCTTCTTTACACTCAATTCTGTATTTCCACATACACATCCTACACAATCACACGTACAGACGCACGAATAAAGCAAAACACACACACACACACACACACACACACACACACACACACACACACACACACACACACACACACACAAATACACACAATAACATGTATATAAACACAATTTCCCACGCTCACGTACAATACCTAATATCCTAAATCATGTATCACTTACATATGTGCACACATTCTCATGCACATATCTGTGCTGTCTCACACAGCTGTTGAAATTAAATGAAGGGAATTAAAGAAAAAATAAAGAAAATCCTCACTATATGTTTTAATATAATTCTGAACAAGCGGTTTGGAGAAAGTTGTTATATAGTATTTTGCAAATATTCTTAATGAGATATCTGAAGACATAAAAAGTAACAACTGAGAGAATCTTGCGCTAGATATAGCAAAAAAGATTTTTGAATTATCTTATGGTTACTAAGAAGTAACCGCAAATAATTATTAAATAATTAGTCTCCCTCACTTTTTAATGTTTTTCGCGACTTCATTTCTCTCACTTTTACTATGTTAAGTAAAACATTCACAATCACAAATATAACAAAAAGTCCAAGGAAAGAAAATAAGATCTACAACCTCTGAGACTTGATCTCTTTATGAAATGTATTTGTGTGGTGGTTGTTACAACCTGGTCAGTATAACACTGTCTTAATGTTTGTGGTGGTTGTTACAACCTGGTCAGTATAACACTGTCTTAATGTTTGTGGTGGTTGTTACAACCTGGTCAGTATAACACTGTCTTAATGTTTGTGGTGGTTGTTACAACCTGGTCAGTATAACACTGTCTTAATGTTTGTGGTGGTTGTTACAACCTGGTCAGTATAACACTGTCTTAATGTTTGTGGTGGTTGTTACAACCTGGTCAGTATAACACTGTCTTAATGTTTGTGGTGGTTGTTACAACCTGGTCAGTATAACACTGTCTTAATGTTTGTGGTGGTTGTTACAACCTGGTCAGTATAACACTGTCTTAATGTTTGTGGTGGTTGTTACAACCTGGTCAGTATAACACTGTCTTAATGTTTGTGGTGGTTGTTACAACCTGGTCAGTATAACACTGTCTTAATGTTTGTGGTGGTTGTTACAACCTGGTCAGTATAACACTGTCTTAATGTTTGTGGTGGTTGTTACAACCTGGTCAGTATAACACTGTCTCAGTGTCTGTGGTGGTTGTTACAACCTGGTCAGTATAACACTGTCTCAGTGTCTGTGGTGGTTGTTACAACCTGGTCAGTATAACACTGTCTTAATGTTTGTGGTGGTTGTTACAACCTGGTCAGTATAACACTGTCTTAATGTCTGTGGTGGTTGTTACAACCTGGTCAGTATAACACTGTCTTAATGTTTGTGGTGGTTGTTACAACCTGGTCAGTATAACACTGTCTTAATGTTTGTGGTGGTTGTTACAACCTGGTCAGTATAACACTGTCTCAGTGTCTGTGGTGGTTGTTACAACCTGGTCAGTATAACACTGTCTTAATGTCTGTGGTGGTTGTTACAACCTGGTCAGTATAACACTGTCTTAATGTTTGTGGTGGTTGTTACAACCTGGTCAGTATAACACTGTCTTAATGTTTGTGGTGGTTGTTACAACCTGGTCAGTATAACACTGTCTTAATGTTTGTGGTGGTTGTTACAACCTGGTCAGTATAACACTGTCTCAGTGTCTGTGGTGGTTGTTACAACCTGGTCAGTATAACACTGTCTTAATGTTTGTGGTGGTTGTTACAACCTGGTCAGTATAACACTGTCTTAATGTTTGTGGTGGTTGTTACAACCTGGTCAGTATAACACTGTCTCAGTGTCTGTGGTGGTTGTTACAACCTGGTCAGTATAACACTGTCTTAATGTTTGTGGTGGTTGTTACAACCTGGTCAGTATAACACTGTCTCAGTGTCTGTGGTGGTTGTTACAACCTGGTCAGTATAACACTGTCTCAGTGTCTGTGGTGGTTGTTACAACCTGGTCAGTATAACACTGTCTCAGTACAACCTGGTCAGTATAACACTGTCTCAGTGTCTGTGGTTTGTTACAACCTGGTCAGTATAACACTGTCTTAATGTTTGTGGTGGTTGTTACAACCTGGTCAGTATAACACTGTCTTAATGTTTGTGGTGGTTGTTACAACCTGGTCAGTATAACACTGTCTTAATGTTTGTGGTGGTTGTTACAACCTGGTCAGTATAACACTGTCTTAATGTTTGTGGTGGTTGTTACAACCTGGTCAGTATAACACTGTCTTAATGTTTGTGGTGGTTGTTACAACCTGGTCAGTATAACACTGTCTTAATGTTTGTGGTGGTTGTTACAACCTGGTCAGTATAACACTGTCTCAGTGTCTGTGGTGGTTGTTACAACCTGGTCAGTATAACACTGTCTTAATGTTTGTGGTGGTTGTTACAACCTGGTCAGTATAACACTGTCTTAATGTTTGTGGTGGTTGTTACAACCTGGTCAGTATAACACTGTCTCAGTGTCTGTGGTGGTTGTTACAACCTGGTCAGTATAACACTGTCTTAATGTCTGTGGTGGTTGTTACAACCTGGTCAGTATAACACTGTCTCAGTGTCTGTGGTGGGTGATACAACGTGGCCAGTGTAACACTGTCTTAATTAATGTCTTTAATACTGCTGCTGTATCCGTTATTATACTGACCAACTCTTCCATTATTTTACTGTATTGTTCTTGTATGTTCTTGTGCGGTACTTGTGCACTCCTGTGTTGTTCTATTGTATGTTATTGTACTTTTCTTGTGTGTTACAGTATTACTCTTCTGTGTTACTGTACTGTACTGTTCTTCAGTGTTACTGTACTGTTCTTCAGTGTTACTGTACTGTTCTTCAGTGTTACTGTACTGTTCTTCAGTGTTACTGTACTGTTCTTCAGTGTTACTGTACTGTTCTTCAGTGTTACTGTACTGTACTGTTCTTCAGTGTTACTGTACTGTTCTTCAGTGTTACTGTTCTTCAGTGTTACTGTACTGTTCTTCAGTGTTACTGTACTGTTCTTCAGTGTTACTGTACTGTTCTTCAGTGTTACTGTACTGTTCTTCAGTGTTACTGTACTGTTCTTCAGTGTTACTGTACTGTTCTTCAGTGTTACTGTACTGTTCTTCAGTGTTACTGTACTGTTCTTCAGTGTTACTGTACTGTTCTTCAGTGTTACTGTACTGTTCTTCAGTGTTACTGTACTGTTCTTCAGTGTTACTGTACTGTTCTTCAGTGTTACTGTACTGTTCTTCAGTGTTACTGTACTGTTCTTCAGTGTTACTGTACTGTTCTTCAGTGTTACTGTACTGTTCTTCAGTGTTACTGTACTGTTCTTCAGTGTTACTGTACTGTTCTTCAGTGTTACTGTACTGTTCTTCAGTGTTACTGAATTGTTCTTCAGTGTTACTGTACTGTTCTTCAGTGTTACTGTACTGTTCTTCAGTGTTACTGTACTGTTCTTCAGTGTTACTGTACTGTTCTTCAGTGTTACTGTACTGTTCTTCAGTGTTACTGTACTGTTCTTCAGTGTTACTGTACTGTTCTTCAGTGTTACTGTACTGTTCTTCAGTGTTACTGTACTGTTCTTCAGTGTTACTGTACTGTTCTTCAGTGTTACTGTACTGTTCTTCAGTTCTTGCATGTTACAATAATTTTATTTTTGTTACTGTACTTATTGTGCATTACTTTGTCTTTCTAGTATGTTGACTTGCTTATTGTATTGCTGACGTCAGCTAAGTATTCCACGCTGTCATTTACATCAAGCACTTTAAACCTTCCCACTGTACCTTTCACAACAATGTCTCTCACATTGACATTCATGTCACCCCGAACAATTATCTTACATGACTCAACATTATCTTACATGACTCAACATTATCTTACATGACTCAACATTATCTTACATGACTCAACATTATCTTACATGACTCAACATTATCTTACATGACTCAACATTATCTTACATGACTCAACATTACCAACGCATTCACTTAACATCTCCGAGGGGATGTTAAGTGAATGTCTGCACTTATCTCCTCTTATAAAATATTAATACAAATAATACTATTCACAATACATATTAAAAATTAGTAACTCTTGCATAGTAAAGTCGACCATTATGGTAGGCTCTGTCTATTGACAAAAACAGATTTCGGAAATCATTCCTGCAACCTGGTTAGTTCGTCTTACTGTTACTGTAAGTCTTACTGTTACTGTAAGTCTTACTGTTACTGTAAGTCTTACTGTTACTGTAAGTCTTACTGTTACTGTAAGTCTTACTGTTACTGTGAGTCTTCTTGTTACTGTGAGTCTTCTTGTTACTGTGTCCAATACTACTGTTTTATGCAATGATTTGTTACTATAATATACATTTGTAACATTAGCACCTTTGTAACAAAATATTTGTTTGTTGTATATGTAATGGAAGTTTTAAAGGTTTCATGCAGGAGTGATTTTACTGTGTTCTGTAGCTACGGTAGGTTTAGAGGTTTCCTTCCAGCAGGAGTGATTTCACTGTGTTCTGTAGCTACGGTAGTTTTAGAGGTTTCCTTCCAGCAGGAGTGATTTTACTGTGTTCTGTAGCTACGGTAGTTTTAGAGGTTTCCTTCCAGCAGGAGTGATTTTACTGTGTTCTGTAGCTACGGTAGTTTTAGAGGTTTCCTTCCAGCAGGAGTGATTTTACTGTGTTCTGTAGCTACGGTAGTTTTAGAGGTTTCCTTCCAGCAGGAGTGAGTGATTTTACTGTGTTCTGTAGCTACGGTAGGTTTAGAGGTTTCCTTCCAGCAGGAGTGATTTTACTGTGTTCTGTAGCTACGGTAGTTTTAGAGGTTTCCTTCCAGCAGGAGTGATTTCACTGTGTTCTGTAGCTACGGTAGTTTTAGAGGTTTCCTTCCAGCAGGAGTGATTTTACTGTGTTCTGTAGCTACGGTAGTTTTAGAGGTTTCCTACCAGCAGGAGTGATTTTACTGTGAGGTTTCCTTCCAGCAGGAGTGAGCTTACGTAGTAGGTAGTTTAGAGGTTTCCTTCCAGCAGGAGTGATTTCACTGTGTTCTGTAGCTACGGTAGGTTTAGAGGTTTCCTTCCAGTAGGAGTGATTTCACGGTAGTTTAGAGTTTCCTTCCAGCAGGAGTAGTGTTCATACGGTAGTTTTAGAGGTTTCCTTCCAGCAGGAGTGATTTCACTGTGTTCTGTAGCTACGGTAGTTTTAGAGGTTTCCTTCCAGCAGGAGTGATTTTACTGTGTTCAGTAGGTACGGTAGGTTTAGAGGTTTCCTTCCAGCAGGAGTGAAGTCATTATGGGTTCAGTAGGTACGGTCGTTTAATAAGCATTCTTTTAACAGTGAAAGTTTTCTGTTCAATAGATACTTTAATATTAAAGATGGTTTTTGCAACAGATTTCAAAGAATAATTATGTTCCCTATCAAAAAAATGAATATTTACAGCATTTAAAAAGGTCTCCATTGTCAGAGATGTCTTTAATGACAGAAAAAACAGTTACCATCAAAACACAAAATGAAAAATCTTCAAAAAATCTACCAATTCTGGAGAGTTGATCTAGTAACAAAAATAATGTTATCAGAGGATGGTGCAGCAGCCTGGCAACATTAACTTCCATTAATAAATGTAATTTAACCTACAAAGTAGTTTAAGTTGTAAACCTGCGACATTTTATATTGATTTGTAATACAACCTCGGAAACTGTACTAACCCTAAAAGGTGAAGTTGTAAAATAATCAGTGAAAAGAAATATATACAGGAAATATTTATCTGTAGAGTAGTTGAGGAGCAGCGTAAGCTGCTGGAAAGTGAGATAGTGGAGGCAGGAACCATACATAGCCTTAAGAAGAGGTATGATAAAGGTCATGGAGCAGGGAGAGAATGGACATTAATTATGAAGCACAAAAGAAATAAATAATAGAATGCAGATAATTGCAAAATGTTAATTAATCCTTGTAAAACTTATGAAAAATATAAATAAAAAAAAGTGTTATTGAATATAATTATGAAATAAAATTAATAGGGACAAAACTCGCTTTATCAGCTTGTTGATACTTGTGCAGATACTTGTAGATACTTGTGCAGATACTTGTAGATACTTGAGCAGATACTTGTAGATACTTGAGCAGATACTTGTAGATACTTGAGCAGATACTTGTAGATACTTGAGCAGATACTTGTAGATACTTGAGCAGATACTTGTAGATACTTGAGCAGATACTTGTAGATACTTGAGCAGATACTTGTAGATACTTGAGCAGATACTTGTAGATACTTGAGCAGATACTTGTAGATACTTGAGCAGATACTTGTAGATACTTGAGCAGATGCTTGTAGATACTTGAGCAGATGCTTGTAGATACTTGAGCAGATACTTGTAGATACTTGAGCAGATGCTTGTAGATACTTGAGCAGATGCTTGTAGATACTTGAGCAGATACTTGTAGATACTTGAGCAGATGCTTGTAGATACTTGAGCAGATACTTGTAGATACTTGAGCAGATACTTGTAGATACTTGAGCAGATACTTGTAGATACTTGAGCAGATACTTGTAGATACTTGAGCAGATACTTGTAGATACTTGAGCAGATACTTGTAGATACTTGAGCAGATACTTGTAGATACTTGAGCAGATACTTGTAGATACTTGAGCAGATACTTGTAGATACTTGAGCAGATACTTGTAGATACTTGAGCAGATAGATACTTGTAGATACTTGAGCAGATGCTTGTAGATACTTGAGCAGATGCTTGTAGATACTTGAGCAGATACTTGTAGATACTTGAGCAGATGCTTGTAGATACTTGAGCAGATGCTTGTAGATACTTGAGCAGATGCTTGTAGATACTTGAGCAGATACTTGTAGATACTTGAGCTTGTAGATACTTGTACTTGTAGATACTTGAGGAGATGCTTGTAGATACTTGAGCAGATACTTGTAGATACTTGAGGAGATGCTTGTAGATACTTGAGATGCTTGTAGATACTTGAGCAGATGCTTGTAGATACTTGAGCAGATACTTGTAGATACTTGAGCAGATACTTGTAGATACTTGAGCAGATACTTGTAGATACTTGAGCAGATGCTTGTAGATACTTGAGCAGATGCTTGTAGATACTTGAGCAGATGCTTGTAGATACTTGAGCAGATGCTTGTAGATACTTGAGCAGATGCTTGTAGATACTTGAGCAGATACTTGTAGATACTTGAGCAGATGCTTGTAGATACTTGAGCAGATGCTTGTAGATACTTGTGCAGATACTTGTAGATACTTGAGCAGATGCTTGTAGATACTTGAGCAGATACTTGTAGATACTTGAGCAGATACTTGTAGATACTTGAGCAGATACTTGTAGATACTTGAGCAGATACTTGTAGATACTTGAGCAGATACTTGTAGATACTTGAGCAGATACTTGTAGATACTTGAGCAGATGCTTGTAGATACTTGAGGAGATGCTTGTAGATACTTGAGCAGATTCTTGTAGATACTTGAGCAGATACTTGTAGATACTTGAGCAGATGCTTGTAGATACTTGAGCAGATGCTTGTAGATACTTGAGCAGATGCTTGTAGATACTTGAGCAGATGCTTGTAGATACTTGAGCAGATACTTGTAGATACTTGAGCAGATGCTTGTAGATACTTGAGGAGATGCTTGTAGATACTTGAGCAGATACTTGTAGATACTTGAGCAGATACTTGTTGATACTTGAGCAGATACTTGTAGATACTTGAGCAGATGCTTGTAGATACTTGAGCAGATACTTGTAGATACTTGAGCAGATGCTTGTAGATACTTGAGCAGATGCTTGTAGATACTTGAAGAGATGCTTGTAGATACTTGAGCAGATGCTTGTAGATACTTGAGCAGATGCTTGTAGATACTTGAGGAGATGCTTGTAGATACTTGAGCAGATGCTTGTAGATACTTGAGGAGATGCTTGTAGATACTTGAGCAGATGCTTGTAGATACTTGAGCAGATGCTTGTAGATACTTGAGCAGATGCTTGTAGATACTTGAGCAGATGCTTGTAGATACTTGAGCAGATGCTTGTAGATACTTGAGCAGATGCTTGTAGATACTTGAGCAGATGCTTGTAGATACTTGAGCAGATGCTTGTAGATACTTGAGCAGATGCTTGTAGATACTTGAGCAGATGCTTGTAGATACTTGAGCAGATACTTGTAGATACTTGAGCAGATGCTTGTAGATACTTGAGCAGATGCTTGTAGATACTTGAGCAGATGCTTGTAGATACTTGAGGAGATGCTTGTAGATACTTGAGCAGATGCTTGTAGATACTTGATACTTGAGCAGATAGATACTTGAGCAGATGCTTGTAGATACTTGAGCAGATGCTTGTAGATACTTGAGCAGATACTTGTAGATACTTGAGCAGATGCTTGTAGATACTTGAGCAGATACTTGTAGATACTTGAGGAGATGCTTGTAGATACTTGAGCAGATGCTTGTAGATACTTGAGCAGATACTTGTAGATACTTGAGCAGATGCTTGTAGATACTTGAGGAGATGCTTGTAGATACTTGAGGAGATGCTTGTAGATACTTGAGCAGATGCTTGTAGATACTTGAGGAGATGCTTGTAGATACTTGAGCAGATGCTTGTAGATACTTGAGCAGATGCTTGTAGATACTTGAGGAGATGCTTGTAGATACTTGAGGAGATGCTTGTAGATACTTGAGCAGATGCTTGTAGATACTTGAGCAGATAGATACTTGAGCAGATGCTTGTAGATACTTGAGCAGATGCTTGTAGATACTTGAGCAGATGCTTGTAGATACTTGAGCAGATGCTTGTAGATACTTGAGCAGATGCTTGTAGATACTTGAGCAGATACTTGTAGATACTTGAGCAGATGCTTGTAGATACTTGAGGAGATGCTTGTAGATACTTGAGCAGAAGCTTGTAGATACTTGAGCAGATGCTTGTAGATACTTGAGCAGATGCTTGTAGATACTTGAGCAGATGCTTGTAGATACTTGAGCAGATGCTTGTAGATACTTGAGCAGATACTTGTAGATACTTGAGGAGATGCTTGTAGATACTTGAGCAGATGCTTGTAGATACTTGAGCAGATGCTTGTAGATACTTGAGCAGATGCTTGTAGATACTTGAGCAGATGCTTGTAGATACTTGAGCAGATACTTGTAGATACTTGAGCAGATACTTGTAGATACTTGAGCAGATGCTTGTAGATACTTGTAGATACTTGTAGATACTTGAGCAGATGCTTGTAGATACTTGAGCAGATGCTTGTAGATACTTGAGCAGATGCTTGTAGATACTTGAGCAGATACTTGTAGATACTTGAGCAGATGCTTGTAGATACTTGAGCAGATGCTTGTAGATACTTGAGCAGATACTTGTAGATGCTTGTAGATACTTGAGGAGATGCTTGTAGATACTTGAGGAGATGCTTGTAGATACTTGAGGAGATGCTTGTAGATACTTGAGGAGATGCTTGTAGATACTTGAGGAGATGCTTGTAGATACTTGAGCAGATGCTTGTAGATACTTGAGCAGATGCTTGTAGATACTTGAGCAGATGCTTGTAGATACTTGAGCAGATGCTTGTAGATACTTGAGCAGATGCTTGTAGATACTTGAGGAGATGCTTGTAGATACTTGAGCAGATGCTTGTAGATACTTGAGGAGATGCTTGTAGATACTTGAGCAGATGCTTGTAGATACTTGAGGAGATGCTTGTAGATACTTGAGCAGATACTTGAGCAGATACTTGTAGATACTCGAGGAGATTCTTGTAGATACTTGAGCAGATACTTGAGCAGATGCTTGTAGATACTTGAGCAGATACTTGTAGATACTTGAGGAGATGCTTGTAGATACTTGAGCAGATACTTGAGCAGATGCTTGTAGATACTTGAGCAGATGCTTGTAGATACTTGAGCAGATGCTTGTAGATACTTGAGCAGATGCTTGTAGATACTTGAGCAGATGCTTGTAGATACTTGAGCAGATGCTTGTAGATACTTGAGGAGATGCTTGTAGATACTTGAGCAGATGCTTGTAGATACTTGAGGAGATGCTTGTAGATACTTGAGCAGATGCTTGTAGATACTTGAGCAGATGCTTGTAGATACTTGAGCAGATGCTTGTAGATACTTGAGCAGATGCTTGTAGATACTTGTAGATACTTGAGCAGATACTTGTAGATACTTGAGCAGATACTTGAGGAGATGCTTGTAGATACTTGAGCAGATGCTTGTAGATACTTGAGCAGATGCTTGTAGATACTTGAGGAGATGCTTGTAGATACTTGAGGAGATGCTTGTAGATACTTGAGGAGATGCTTGTAGATACTTGAGGAGATGCTTGTAGATACTTGAGGAGATGCTTGTAGATACTTGAGCAGATGCTTGTAGATACTTGAGCAGATGCTTGTAGATACTTGAGCAGATGCTTGTAGATACTTGAGCAGATGCTTGTAGATACTTGAGGAGATGCTTGTAGATACTTGAGGAGATGCTTGTAGATACTTGAGGAGATGCTTGTAGATACTTGAGGAGATGCTTGTAGAGATACTTGAGCAGATAGATACTTGAGCAGATGCTTGTAGATACTTGAGCAGATGCTTGAAGATACTTGAGCAGATGCTTGTAGATACTTGAGCAGATGCTTGTAGATACTTGAGCAGATGCTTGTAGATACTTGAGGAGATGCTTGTAGATGCTTGTAGATACTTGAGCAGATGCTTGTAGATACTTGAGGAGATGCTTGTAGATACTTGTAGATACTTGAGCAGATGCTTGTAGATACTTGAGCAGATGCTTGTAGATACTTGAGCAGATGCTTGTAGATACTTGAGCAGATGCTTGTAGATACTTGAGGAGATGCTTGTAGATACTTGAGGAGATGCTTGTAGATACTTGAGGAGATGCTTGTAGATACTTGAGGAGATGCTTGTAGATACTTGAGCAGATACTTGTAGATACTTGAGCAGATGCTTGTAGATACTTGAGCAGATACTTGTAGATACTTGAGGAGATGCTTGTAGATACTTGAGCAGATGCTTGTAGATACTTGAGCAGATGCTTGTAGATACTTGAGCAGATGCTTGTAGATACTTGAGCAGATGCTTGTAGATACTTGAGCAGATGCTTGTAGATACTTGAGCAGATGCTTGTAGATACTTGAAGAGATGCTTGTAGATACTTGAGCAGATGCTTGTAGATACTTGAGCAGATACTTGTAGATACTTGAGGAGATGCTTGTAGATACTTGAGCAGATGCTTGTAGATACTTGAGCAGATGCTTGTAGATACTTGAGCAGATGCTTGTAGATACTTGAGCAGATGCTTGTAGATACTTGAGCAGATGCTTGTAGATACTTGAGCAGATGCTTGTAGATACTTGAGCAGATGCTTGTAGATACTTGAGCAGATGCTTGTAGATACTTGAGCAGATGCTTGTAGATACTTGAGCAGATGCTTGTAGATACTTGAGCAGATGCTTGTAGATACTTGAGCAGATGCTTGTAGATACTTGAGCAGATGCTTGTAGATACTTGAGCAGATGCTTGTAGATACTTGAGCAGATGCTTGTAGATACTTGAGCAGATGCTTGTAGATACTTGAGCAGATACTTGTAGATACTTGAGCAGATGCTTGTAGATACTTGAGCAGATGCTTGTAGATACTTGAGCAGATGCTTGTAGATACTTGAGCAGATGCTTGTAGATACTTGAGCAGATGCTTGTAGATACTTGAGCAGATGCTTGTAGATACTTGAGCAGATGCTTGTAGATACTTGAGCAGATGCTTGTAGATACTTGAGCAGATGCTTGTAGATACTTGAGCAGATGCTTGTAGATACTTGAGCAGATGCTTGTAGATACTTGAGCAGATGCTTGTAGATACTTGAGCAGATGCTTGTAGATACTTGAGCAGATGCTTGTAGATACTTGAGCAGATGCTTGTAGATACTTGAGCAGATGCTTGTAGATACTTGAGCAGATGCTTGTAGATACTTGAGCAGATGCTTGTAGATACTTGAGCAGATGCTTGTAGATACTTGAGGAGATGCTTGTAGATACTTGAGCAGATGCTTGTAGATACTTGAGCAGATGCTTGTAGATACTTGAGCAGATGCTTGTAGATACTTGAGCAGATGCTTGTAGATACTTGAGCAGATGCTTGTAGATACTTGAGCAGATGCTTGTAGATACTTGAGCAGATGCTTGTAGATACTTGAGCAGATGCTTGTAGATACTTGAGCAGATGCTTGTAGATACTTGAGCAGATGCTTGTAGATACTTGAGCAGATACTTGTAGATACTTGAGCAGATACTTGAGCAGATGCTTGTAGATACTTGAGCAGATGCTTGTAGATACTTGAGCAGATGCTTGTAGATACTTGAGCAGATGCTTGTAGATACTTGAGCAGATGCTTGTAGATACTTGAGCAGATGCTTGTAGATACTTGAGCAGATACTTGTAGATACTTGAGCAGATGCTTGTAGATACTTGAGCAGATACTTGTAGATACTTGAGCAGATGCTTGTAGATACTTGAGCAGATGCTTGTAGATACTTGAGCAGATGCTTGTAGATACTTGAGCAGATACTTGTAGATACTTGAGCAGATGCTTGTAGATACTTGAGCAGATGCTTGTAGATACTTGAGCAGATGCTTGTAGATACTTGAGCAGATGCTTGTAGATACTTGAGCAGATGCTTGCAGATACTTGTGCAGATGGCAGAGACGAACATCTCAATATTACGTAACAATTTCTTTAAAATAAACAGAAAAAGAACAGTGGAAATAATTTATAATAATTGCAGTTATATATATGATCGAATTCCACGAATCCACAACTCTAGATGTTAAATTCTTTGCATTTCTCTTTGTCAACAGTAGATTTAGACAAGATTTTTGAGTCTGATAAAAGGGTAAGGAGAGAGGAAGATCCTCAAGGAACTTTAAATAAACGAATAAAGTTCAGTGAAGCAGAACTACTGATCAAAGTACATTTATGACTCACGAAATCGTAATGACGTGATTGTTGGCGGAAGATTCATCTGTTTTACAGATGAATCTCCCGCCAACAATCATGTCATTACGATTTCGTGAGTCATAAATGTACTTTGATCAGTAGTTTGTGGTCACAGTGGGACCCATGTTAAAACCTCTCTGTGATGTATAAATATTCATAGTTGGATGAATCTTATTGTAACCAGCTGGCCCAGTGGCTTACACGCTGGCCGGAGTTTTACGACTCACTCGCCGCCAGTTTAATTCATAGCTGTAGCGTCGGCTTTTTTTAAGTATATACAGTTACGCTCTCCAAAAGTTCTTTCTAATCTCTAGGTAAACTGGACTGAGTTCTTGCAAATTAAATCAAATTTCTGTTTCTTGCTGCCTCGTCTTATGTTTTTTTTCCTCCTGTAACCTTAAAGTTATTAATTATGCCGACACTCTGTTCCACTTGGCTGTTTCTTAAACATGTGACAAAACACGAATATTTGAACTATAACAACAAAACTACACCTGTACGAGTCTTTGTTTCTTCTTCACTCATTAAAATATTTCTTTCTTTGTAAAACTTATACAATGATTCTGGCATCCTAAAATGACTTCAATATAATAACAAGAACAACGAGAATAACAACCAAAGTGAATCTTCACGTGCAGTTGAAGAAGATTTAAAAATGGCGGCCACATAGGAGTGTTGGCAGTGTAGTGTTACCAACCTTACCCCTCCCTGTGTAGTGTTACCACCCTTCCGCCTCCCTGCCTGGCTACCTGCTTTATCACACTTTGTAGTGTTACCACCCTGCCTAGCTACCAGCTTTATCACACTGTGTAGTGTTACCAACCTTCCCCCACCCTGCCTGGCTACCAGCTTTATCACACTGTGTAGTGTTACCATCCTTCCGCCTCCCTGCCTGGCTACCTGCTTTATCTCACCTGTGTTTGTTAAATATTGCCATGTGGTTTATTGTAACAGACATGAGTTAAGGTAGATGAAGTGAGATGTGCTTGTTGTGTTTGTGAACGAGTGTTGAAGATAGTGTCTGGTGCTTTTGTGTTTATGAACCAGTGCTGAAAATAGTGTCTGGTGCTTGTTGTGTTTGTGAACCAGTGTTTAAGGTAGTGTCTGGTGTTATGTTTGTGAACCAGTGTTGAAGATAGTGTCTAGTGCCGGTGTGTTTGTGAACCAGTGTTGAAGGTAGTGTCTGGTGCCTGTTGTGTTTATAAACCAGTGTTGAAGATAGTGTGTGGTGCTTGTTGTGTTTGTGAACCAGTGTTTAATGTAGTGTCTGGTGTTGTGTTTGTGAACCAGTGTTGAAGATAGTGTCTAGTGCCGGTGTGTTTGTGAACCAGTGTTGAAGATAGTGTCTGGTGCTTGTTGTGTTTATGAACCAGTGTTGAAGATAGTGTCGATGGCCGGTGTGTTTATGAACCAGTGTTGAAGATAGTGTGTGGTGCTTGTTGATTTTATGAACCAGTGTTGAAGATAGTGTGTGGTGCTTGTTGTGTTTGTGAACCAGTGATGAAGATAGTGTCCGGCGCTTGTGTTTTTGAGAACCACTGTTGAAGATAGTGTCTGGTGCCTGTTGTGTTTGTGAACCAGTGTTCAAGATAGTGTCTGGTGCCTGTTGTGTTTGTGAGCCACTCTTGAAGATAGTGTCTGGTGCTCGTTGTGTTTGTGAACCAGTGTTGAAGATAGTATCTGGTGCCTGTTGTGTTTGTAAGCCAGTCTTGTAGATAGTGTCTGGTGTTTGTTGTATTTGTGAACCAGTGTTGATAGTGTCTCGTGCTGGTGTGTTTGTGAACCAGTGTTGATAGTGTCTAGTGCTGGTGTGTTTGTGAACCAGTGTTGAAGATAGTGTTTGGTGCTTGTTGTTTTTCTGAATCAGTGTTAATGAAAGTGTCTGGTGCTTGTTGTGTTTATGAACCAGTGTTGAAGATAGTGTCTGGTGCTTGTTGTGTTTATAAACCAGTGTTGAAGATAGTGTCTGGTGCTTGTTGTGTTTATGAACCAGTGTTGAAGATAGTGTCTGGTGCTTGTTGTGTTTATGAACCAGTGTTGAAGATAGTGTGTGGTGCTTGTTGTGTTTATGAACCAGTGTTGAAGATAGTGTGTGGTGCTTGTTGTGTTTGTGAACCAATGTTGAAGATAGTGTGTGGTGCTGGTGTGTTTGTGAACCAGTGTTGGAGATTGTGTCTGGTGCTTGTGTGTTTATGAACCAGTGTTGAAGATTGTGTCTGGTGCTTGTTGTGTAGCAACAGTCACAATGTTACTGTTCCAATCAGTGTAGCAACAGTCAAATTAAAAGTTGTTGTTCCAATCTAAGTGTAGCAACAGTCACAATGTTATTCTGTTCACAGTAGTAGTCGAGTAGCAACAGTCACAATGTTACTGTTCCAGAGTAACAACTGTCACAATGTTACAGTTCCAGTATAACAACAGTCACAATGTTACTGTTCCAGTGTAGCAACAGTCACAATGTTACTGTTCCAGTGTAGCAACAGTCACAATGTTACTGTTCCAGTGTAGCAACAGTCACAATGTTACTGTTCCAGTGTAGCAACAGTCACAATGTTACTGTTCCAGTGTAGTAACAATCACAATGTTACTGTTCCAGTGTAGCAACGGTCACAATTTTACTGTTCCAGTGTAGCAACAGTCACATTGTTACTATTCTTCTGTAGCATAAGCCACAATATTACTGTTCCAATGTAGCAAAAGTCACAATGTTAATGTTTCATTGTACCAACAGTCATAATGTTACTATTCCACTGTAGCAACAGTCACAATGTTACTGTTCCAATGTAGGAACAGTCACAATGTTACTGTTCCAATGTAGCAACAGTCACAATGTTACTGTTCCAGTGAAGCAACAGTCACAATGTTACTGTTCCAGTGTAGGAACAGTCGCAATGTTACTGTTCCAATGTAGCAACAGTCACAATGTTACTTTTCCAGTGTAGCAACAGTCACAATGTTACTGTTCCAATGTAACAACAGTCACAATGTTACTGTTCCAGTGTAGGAACAGTCACAATGTTACTGTTCCAGTGTAGGAACAGTCACAATGTTACTGTTCCTATGTAGCAACAGTCACAATGTTACTGTTCCAATGTAGCAACAGTCACAATGTTACTGTTCCAATGTAGCAACAGTCACAATGTTACTGTTCCAGTGTAGCAACAGTCACAATGCTACTGTTCCAGTGTAGCAACAGTCACAATGTTACTGTTCCAATGTAGGAACAGTCACAATGTTACTGTTCCAATGTAGCAACAGTCACAATGTTACTGTTCCAGTGAAGCAACAGTCACAATGTTACTGTTCCAGTGTAGGAACAGTCACAATATTACTGTTTCAGTGTAGCAACAGTCACGATGTTACTGTTCCAGTGTAGGAACAGTCACAATGTTACTGTTCTAGTGTAGCAACAGTCACAATGTTACTGTTCTAGTGTAGCAAGAGTCACATTGTTACTGTTCCAATGTAGCAACCGTCACAGTGTTACTGTTCCAGTGTAGCAACAGTCACAATGTTACTGTTACAGTGTAGCAACAGTCACAATGTTACTGTTCCAGTGTAGCAATAGTCACAATGCTACTGTTCCAATGTAGCAACAGTCACAATGTTACTGTTCCAGTGTAGCAACAGTCACAATGTTACTGTTCCAATGTAGGAACAGTCACAATGTTACTGTTCCAATGTAGCAACAGTCACAATGTTACTGTTCCAGTGTAGCAACAGTCACAATGTTACTGTTCCAGTGAAACAACAGTCACAATGTTACTGCTCCAGTGAAACAACAGTCACAATGTTTCTGTTCCAATGTAGCAACAGTCACAATGTTACTGTTCCAGTGTAGCAACAGTCACAATGTTACTATTCCACTGTAGCAAGAGTCACAGTGTTACTGTTCCAATGTAGCAACAGTCACAGTGTTACTGTTCCAGTGTTGCAACAGTCACAATGTTACTGTTCCAGTGTAGAAACAGGCACAATGTTACTGTTCCAGTGTAGCAACATTCACAATGTTACTGTTCCTGTGTAGCAACAGTCACAATGTTACTGTTCCAATGTAGGAACAGTCACAATGTTACTGTTCCAGTGTAGCAACAGTCACAATGTTACTGTTCCAATGTAGTAACAGTCTCAATGTTATTGTTCCAGTGTAGCACCAGTCACAATGTTACTGTTCCAATGTAACAACAGTCACAATGTTACTGTTCCAGTGTAGGAACAGTCACAATGTTACTGTTCCAATGTAGCAACCGTCACAATGTTACTGTTCCAGTGTGTAGGAACAGTCACAATCTTACTGTTCCAATGTAACAACAGTCACAATGTTACTGTTCCAGTGTAGGAACAGTCACAATGTTACTGTTCCAGTGTAGGAACAGTCACAATGTTACTGTTCCTATGTAGCAACAGTCACAATGTTACTGTTCCAATGTAGCAACAGTCACAGTGTTACTGTTCCAATGTAGCAACAGTCACAGTGTTACTGTTCCAGTGTAGCAACAGTCACAATGCTACTGTTCCAGTGTAGCAACAGTCACAATGTTACTGTTCCAATGTAGGAACAGTCACAATGTTACTGTTCCAATGTAGCAACAGTCACAATGTTACTGTTCCAGTGTAGCAACAGTCACAATGTTACTGTTCCAGTGTAGGAACAGTCACAATGTTACTGTTCCAGTGTAACAACAGTCACAATGTTACTGTTCCAGTGTAGCAACAGTCACAATGTTACTGTTCCAGTGTAGGAACAGTCACAATGTTACTGTTCCAATGTAGCAGCAGTCACAATGTTGCTGTTACAGGGTAGCAACAGTCACAATGTTACTGTTCCATTGTAGCAACAGTCACAATGCTACAGTTCCAATGTAGCAACAGTCACAATGTTACTGTTCCAGTGTAGGAACAGTCACAATGTTACTGTTCCAATGTAGCAACTGTCACAATGTTACTGTTCCAGTGTAGGAACAGTCACAATGTTACTGTTCCAATGTAGCAACAGTCACAATGTTACTGTTCCAGTGTAGGAACAGTTACAATGTTACTTTTCCAATGTAGCAACAGTCACAATGTTACTGTTCCAATGCAGGAACAGTCACAAAGTTACTGTTCCAGTGTAGCAACAGTCACAATGTTACTGTTCCAATGTAGCAACAGTCACAATGTTACTGTTCCAGTGTAGCAACAGTCACAATGTTACTGTTCCAATGTAACAACAGTCACAATGTTACTGTTCCAGTGTAGCAACAGTCACAATGTTACTGTTCCAGTGTAGCAACAGTCACAATGTTACTGTTCCAGTGTAGGAACAGTCACAATGTTACTGTTCCAATGTAGCAACAGTCACAATGTTACTGTTCCAGTGTAGCAACAGTCACAATGTTACTGTTCCAGTGTAGCAACAGTCACAATGTTACTGTTCCAGTGTAGCAACAGTCACAATGTTACTGTTCCTTTGTAGCAACAGTCACAATGTTACTGTTCCAGTGTAGCAACAGTCACAATGTTACTGTTCCAATGTAGCAACAGTCACAGTGTTACTGTTCCAGTGTAGCAACAGTCACAATGTTACTGTTCCAGTGTAGCAACAGTCACAATGTTACTGTTCCAATGTAGCAACAGTCACAATGTTACTGTTCCAGTGTAGCAACAGTCACAATGTTACTGTTCCAGTGTAGCAACAGTCACAATGTTACTGTTCCAGTGTAGGAACAGTCACAATGTTACTGTTCCAATGTAGCAACAGTCACAATGTTACTGTTCCAGTGTAGCAACAGTCACAATGTTACTGTTCCAGTGTAGCAACAGTCACAATGTTACTGTTCCAGTGTAGCAACAGTCACAATGTTACTGTTCCAATGTAGCAACAGTCACAATGTTACTGTTCCAGTGTAGCAACAGTCACAATGTTACTGTTCCAGTGTAGCAACAGTCACATAACTGAGCTTTTTATATTGAACAATAATATCATTCATTTAGTTTTAGACTTTATATAGACAGAAGAACTACAAAACTTGGAAATTAGTTGAGTTTGACAAAGATTTTTTAGTTCCTCGGATCAAGAGCTTTTCATTAGCTTCGAATTTCCTCTCAACATGAAAAGGAGGGAACAATTTTGCTTCGAAAATAAATACCCGTTTTGTTAAAACAAATATTTGAGGAGCAGTGAATAGGCCTATGTAGAGAGGTCCCTCACAGTGACACATTCATATACACGTGTTCCACTTACCTAACATTCAAAATGTCAGATTCATTTTTTTTATAGTTAATATTATTGTGAGATATGATGGTAAGGAAGGAAGGTAGGTAGTGTTGTAAGTCAAACTTAGTAAGTCAAAATAAACCAAAGTTGATCAGTATTGATGATTTACTTATCAATATTGACAGGTCCTCCTTACATGTGTTTATATTTTTATTTACGTCTTCCATTAATTTTCGACTATAATTGTCTAATTGACTCATTGATGCTAAATATTTTTGACGCGATAAGTTTGACTGACGAGTAGACAGGGATGAAATTATTCATGAAAGTTTAAACGAAATTATTAGAAACAACGAAAGTAGACCTACTTATCTATGTACATCAAAAGATGATGAGGATGGAAGAAAATCTTTCAAGACAAGCGTATTTATTTAGGAAATGGGAAGGGAGGGAGTTGGAAGAGAAATATAGATAAAAATACAACGATTAGTTAAATGCTTGTACCAGCATCTATAAGTCAGGTCGAGACACACTCCTGTCTTCTACCAGAATCTATAAGTCAGGTCCTCTTGTAGCAGCATTTATAAGTCAGGTCCAGTCATACTCCTCTCTTGTACCAGCATCTATAAGTCAGGTAGAGACACTTGTACCAGCATCTATAAGTAAGGTCACAGACCGGGCCGTGGGGGCGTTGACCCCCGGAACTCTCTCCAGGTAAACTCCAGGTAAACACTCCTCTCTTGTATCAGCATCTATAAGTCAGGTCCAGACACACTCCTCTTGTACCAGCATCTATACGTCAGGTCCAGACACACTCCTCTTGTACCAGCATCTATAATTCAGGTCCAGACACACGCCTCTCTTGTACCAGCATCTATAGGTCAGGTAAAGACACTTGTACCAGCATCTATAAGTCAGGTCGAGACATACTCCTCTCTTGTACCAACATCTATAAGTCAGGTCCAGGCACACCCCTCTCTTGTACCAGCTTCTATACGTCAGGTCGAGAGACTCTCCTCTCTTGTACCAGCATCTGTAAGTCAGGTCCAGACACACTCCTTTCTTGTACCAGCATCTATAAGTCAGGTGGAGACACACTCATCTCTTGTACCAGCATCTGTAAGTCAGGTCCAGACACACTGCTCTCTTGTACCAGCATCTATAAGTCAGGTGGAGACACACTCATCTCTTGTACCAGCATCTGTAAGTCAGGTCCAGACACACTCCTTTCTTGTACCAGCATCTATAAGTCAGGTGGAGACACACTCCTCTCTTGTACCAGCATCTATAAGTCAGGTGGAGACACACTCCTCTCTTGTACCAGCATCTATAAGTCAGGTGGAGACACACTCCTCTCTTGTACCAGCATCTATAAGTCAGGTGGAGACACACTGCTCTCTTGTACCAGCATCTATAAGTCAGGTGGAGACACACTCCTCTCTTGTACCAGCATCTATAAGTCAGGTGGAGACAGCATCTATAAGTCAGGTGGAGACACACTCCTCTCTTGTACCAGCATCTATAAGTCAGGTGGAGACACACTCCTCTCTTGTACCAGCATCTATAAGTCAGGTGTAGACACACTGCTCTCTTGTACCAGCATCTATAAGTCAGGTGGAGACACACTGCTCTCTTGTACCAGCATCTATAAGTCAGGTGGAGACACACTGCTCTCTTGTACCAGCATCTATAAGTCAGGTGGAGACACACTGCTCTCTTGTACCAGCATCTATAAGTCAGGTGGAGACACACTCCTCTCTTGTACCAGCATCTATAAGTCAGGTGGAGACACACTGCTCTCTTGTACCAGCATCTATAAGTCAGGTGGAGACACACTGCTCTCTTGTACCAGCATCTATAAGTCAGGTCGAGACACACTGCTCTCTTGTACCAGCATCTATAAGTCAGGTGGAGACACACTGCTCTCTTGTACCAGCATCTATAAGTCAGGTGGAGACACACTGCTCTCTTGTACCAGCATCTATAAGTCAGGTCGAGACACACTGCTCTCTTGTACCAGCATCTATAAGTCAGGTGGAGACACACTGCTCTCTTGTACCAGCATCTATAAGTCAGGTGGAGACACACTGCTCTCTTGTACCAGCATCTATAAGTCAGGTGGAGACACACTGCTCTCTTGTACCAGCATCTATAAGTCAGGTGGAGACACACTGCTCTCTTGTACCAGCATCTATAAGTCAGGTGGAGACACACTCCTCTCTTGTACCAGCATCTATAAGTCAGGTGGAGACACACTGCTCTCTTGTACCAGCATCTATAAGTCAGGTGGAGACACACTGCTCTCTTGTACCAGCATCTATAAGTCAGGAGGAGACACACTGCTCTCTTGTACCAGCATCTATAAGTCAGGTGGAGACACACTCCTCTCTTGTACCAGCATCTATAAGTCAGGTGGAGACACACTGCTCTCTTGTACCAGCATCTATAAGTCAGGTGGAGACACACTGCTCTCTTGTACCAGCATCTATAAGTCAGGTCGAGACACACTGCTCTCTTGTACCAGCATCTATAAGTCAGGTGGAGACACACTGCTCTCTTGTACCAGCATCTATAAGTCATGTGGAGACACACTGCTCTCTTGTACCAGCATCTATAAGTCAGGTGGAGACACACTGCTCTCTTGTACCAGCATCTATAAGTCAGGTGGAGACACACTGCTCTCTTGTACCAGCATCTATAAGTCAGGTGGAGACACACTGCTCTCTTGTACCAGCATCTATAAGTCAGGTGGAGACACACTGCTCTCTTGTACCAGCATCTATAAGTCAGGTGGAGACACACTCCTCTCTTGTACCAGCATCTATAAGTCAGGTGGAGACACACTGCTCTCTTGTACCAGCATCTATAAGTCAGGTGGAGACACACTCCTCTCTTGGACCAGCATCTATAAGTCAGGTGGAGACACACTGCTCTCTTGTACCAGCATCTATAAGTCAGGTGGAGACACACTGCTCTCTTGTACCAGCATCTATAAGTCAGGTCGAGACACACTGCTCTCTTGTACCAGCATCTATAAGTCAGGTGGAGACACACTGCTCTCTTGTACCAGCATCTATAAGTCAGGTGGAGACACACTGCTCTCTTGTACCAGCATCTATAAGTCAGGTGGAGACACACTGCTCTCTTGTACCAGCATCTATAAGTCAGGTGGAGACACACTGCTCTCTTGTACCAGCATCTATAAGTCAGGTGGAGACACACTGCTCTCTTGTACCAGCATCTATAAGTCAGGTGGAGACACACTGCTCTCTTGTACCAGCATCTATAAGTCAGGTGGAGACACACTCCTCTCTTGTACCAGCATCTATAAGTCAGGTGGAGACACACTGCTCTCTTGTACCAGCACATATAAGTCAGGTGGAGACACACTGCTCTCTTGTACCAGCACATATAAGTCAGGTGGAGACACACTCCTCTCTTGTACCAGCATCTATAAGTCAGGTGGAGACACACTGCTCTCTTGTACCAGCATCTATAAGTCAGGTCGAGACACACTGCTCTCTTGTACCAGCACATATAGGTCAGGTGGAGACACACTGCTCTCTTGTACCAGCATCTATAAGTCAGGTGGAGACACACTGCTCTCTTGTACCAGCATCTATAAGTCAGGTGGAGACACACTCCTCTCTTGTACCAGCATCTATAAGTCAGGTCGAGACACACTGCTCTCTTGTACCAGCATCTATAAGTCAGGTGGAGACACACTGCTCTCTTGTACCAGCATCTATAAGTCAGGTGGAGACACACTCCTCTCTTGTACCAGCATCTATAAGTCAGGTGGAGACACACTGCTCGCTTGTTGCAGTTCACACCTTCCAATCTGCTGCTTTACACATACATTTATTTTTTTGGGTTATGCCTCAGCACATTAGTCCTAATATTTTCTTGTTGATACTTCGTGTAAATTAAATTTTTGGCTACTTTTTGTAGTAGTGTTGTAGATACTGTCTCTTCTACTTTGTGTAGTAGTGTTGTAGATACTGTCTCTTCTACTTTGTGTAGTAGTGTTGTAGATACTGTCCCTTCTACTTTGTGTAGTAGTGCTGTAGATACTGTCTCTTCTACTTTGTGTAGTAGTGTTGTAGATACTGTCTCTTCTACTTTCTGTAGTAGTGTTGTAGATACTGTCTCTTCTACTTTGTGTAGTAGTGTTGTAGATACTGTCTCTTCTACTTTGTGTAGTAGTGTTGTAGATACTGTCTCTTCTACTTTGTGTAGCAGTGTTGTAGATACTGTCTCTTCTACTATGTGTAGTAGTGTTGTAGATACTGTCTCTTCTACTTTGTGTAGCAGTGTTGTAGATACTGTCTCTTCTACTTTGTGTAGTAGTGTTGTAGATACTGTCTCTTCTACTTTGTGTAGCAGTGTTGTAGATACTGTCTCTTCTACTTTGTGTAGTAGTGTTGTAGATACTGTCTCTTCTACTTTGTGTAGTAGTGTTGTAGATACTGTCTCTTCTACTTTGTGTAGCAGTGTTGTAGATACTGTCTCTTCTACTTTGTGTAGTAGTGTTGTAGATACTGTCTCTTCTACTTTGTGTAGCAGTGTTGTAGATACTGTCTCTTCTACTTTGTGTAGTAGTGTTGTAGATACTGTCCCTTCTACTTTGTGTAGTAGTGTTGTAGATACTGTCTCTTCTACTTTGTGTAGTAGTGTTGTAGATACTGTCTCTTCTACTTTGTGTAGTAGTGTTGTAGATAATGTCTCTTCTACTTTGTGTAGTAGTATTGAAGATACTGTCTCTTCTACTTTGTGTAGTAGTGTTGTAGATACTGTCTCTTCTACTTTGTGTAGAAGTGTTGTAGATACTGTCTCTGCTACTTTGTGTAGTAGTGATGTAGATACTGTCTCTGCTACTTTGTGTAGTAGTGTTGTAGATACTGTCTCTTCTACTTTGTGTAGTAGTGTTGTAGATACTGTCTCTGCTACTTTGTGTAGTAGTGTTGCAGATACTGTCTCTTCTACTTTGTGTAGAAGTGTTGTAGATACTGTCTCTTCTACTTTGTGTAGTAGTGTTATAGATACTGTTTCTGCTACTTTGTGTAGTAGTGTTGTAGATACTGTCTCTTCTACTTTGTGTAGTAGTGTTGTAGATACTGTCTCTGCTACTTTGTGTAGTAGTGTTGTAGATACTGTCTCTTCTACTTTGTGTAGTAGTGTTGTAGATACTGTCTCTGCTACTTTGTGTAGTAGTGTTGTAGATGCTGTCTTTTCTATTTTGTGTAGTAGTGTAGTAGTGTTGTAGATACTGTCTCTGCTACTTTGTGTAGTAGTGTTGTAGATACTGTCTCTTCTACTTTGTGTAGTAGTGTTGTAGATACTGTCTCTTCTACTTTGTGTAGTAGTGTTGTAGATACTGTCTCTGCTACTTTGTGTAGTAGTGTTGTAGATAGTGTCTCTGCTACTTTGTGTAGTAGTGTTGTAGATACTGTCTCTTCTACTTTGTGTAGTAGTGTTGTAGATAGTGTCTCTGCTACTTTGTGTAGTAGTGTTGTAGATACTGTCTCTGCTACTTTGTGTAGTAGTGTTGTAGATACTGTCTCTTCTACTTTGTGTAGTAGTGTTGTAGATACTGTCTCTGCTACTTTGTGTAGTAGTGTTGTAGATACTGTCTCTTCTACTTTGTGTAGTAGTGTTGTAGATAGTGTCTCTTCTACTTTGTGTAGTAGTGTTGTAGATAGTGTCACTGCTACTTTGTGTAGTAGTGTTGTAGATACTGTCTCTGCTACTTTGTGTAGTAGTGTTGTAGATACTGTCTCTTCTACTTTGTGTAGTAGTGTTGTAGATACTGTCTCTGCTACTTTGTGTACTAGTGTTGTAGATACTGTCTCTGCTACTTTGTGTAGTAGTGTTGTAGATACTGTCTCTTCTACTTTGTGTAGTAGTGTTGTAGATACTGTCTCTGCTACTTTGTGTAGTAGTGTTGTAGATACTGTCTCTGCTACTTTGTGTAGTAGAGT
Source organism: Cherax quadricarinatus (assembly GCF_038502225.1). Classification (NCBI taxonomy): domain Eukaryota; kingdom Metazoa; phylum Arthropoda; class Malacostraca; order Decapoda; family Parastacidae; genus Cherax; species Cherax quadricarinatus. Next base: position 111,627 of record NW_027195126.1, on the reverse strand, counting down.
TGTAGATACTGTCTCTGCTACTTTGTGTAGTAGTGTTGTAGATACTGTCTCTTCTACTTTGTGTAGTAGTGTTGTAGATACTGTATATTCTACTTTGTGTAGTAGTGTTGTAGATACTGTCTCTGCTACTTTGTGTAGTAGTGTTGTAGATACTGTCTCTTCTACTTTGTGTAGTAGTGTTGTAGATACTGTCTCTTCTACTTTGTGTAGTAGTGTTGTAGATACTGTCTCTGCTACTTTGTGTAGTAGTGTTGTAGATACTGTCTCTGCTACTTTGTGTAGTAGTGTTGTAGATACTGTCTCTTCTACTTTGTGTAGTAGTGTTGTAGATACTGTCTCTTCTACTTTGTGTAGTAGTGTTGTAGATACTGTCTCTGCTACTTTGTGTAGTAGAGTTGTAGATACTGTCTCTGCTACTTTGTGTAGTAGTGTTGTAGATACTGTCTCTGCTACTTTGTGTAGTAGTGTTGTAAATGCTGTCTCTTCTATTTTGTGTAGTAGTGTAGATACTGTCTCTGCTACTTTGTGTACTAGTGTTGTAGATACTGCCTCTGCTACTTTGTTTAGTAGTGTTGTAGATACTGTCTCTTCTACTTTGTGTAGTATTGTTGTAGATACTGTGTCTGCTACTTTGTGTAGTAGTGTTGTATATACTGTCTCTGCTACTTTGTGTAGTAGAGTTGTAGATACTGTCTCTGCTACTTTGTGTAGTAGTGTTGTAGATACTGTCTCTTCTACTTTGTGTAGTAGTGTTGTAGATACTGTCTATTCTACTTTGTGTAGTAGTGTTGTAGATACTGTCTCTGCTACTTTGTGTTGTAGATACTGTCTCTGCTACTTTGTGTAGTAGTGTTGTAGATACTGTCTCTTCTACTTTGTGTAGTAGTGTTGTAGATACTGTCTCTGCTACTTTGTGTAGTAGTGTTGTAGATACTGTCTCTTCTACTTTGTGTAGTAGTGTTGTAGATACGGTCTCAGCTACTTTGTGAAGTAGTGTTGTAGATACTGTCTCTGCTACTTTGTGTAGTAGTGTTGTAGATACTGTCTCTGCTACTTTGTGTAGTAGTGTTGTAGATACTGTCTCTTCTACTTTGTGTAGTAGTGTTGTAGATACTGTCTCTTCTACTTTGTGTAGTAGTGTTGTAGATACTGTCTCTTCTACTTTGTGTAGTAGTGTTGTAGATACTGTCTCTGCTACTTTGTGTAGTAGTGTTGTAGATACTGTCTCTTCTACTTTGTGGAGTAGTGTTGTAGTTAGTGTCTCTGCTACTTTGTGTAGTAGTGTTGTAGATACTGTCTCTTCTACTTTGTGTAGTAGTGTTGTAGATACTGTCTCTGCTACTTTGTGTACTGTCTCTGCTACTTTGTGTAGTGTTATAGATACTGTCTCTTCTACTTTGTGTAGTAGTGTTGTAGATACTGTCTCTGCTACTTTGTGTAGTAGTGTTGTAGATACTGTCTCTGCTACTTTGTGTAGTAGTGTTGTAGATACTGTCTCTGCTACTTTGTGTAGTAGTGTTGTAGATACTGTCTCTTCTACTTTGTGTAGTAGTGTTGTAGATACTGTCTCTGCTACTTTGTGTAGTAGTGTTGTAGATACTGTCTCTGCTACTTTGTGTAGTAGTGTTGTAGATACTGTCTCTTCTACTTTGTGTAGTAGTGTTGTAGATACTGTCTCTGCTACTTTGTGTAGTAGTGTTGTAGATACTGTCTCTGCTACTTTGTGTAGTAGTGTTGTAGATACTGTCTCTGCTACTTTGTGTAGTAGTGTTGTAGATACTGTCTCTTCTACTTTGTGTAGTAGTGTTGTAGATACTGTCTCTGCTACTTTGTGTAGTAGTGTTGTAGATACTGTCTCTGCTACTTTGTGTAGTAGTGTTGTAGATACTGTCTCTTCTACTTTGTGTAGTAGTGTTGTAGATACTGTCTCTTCTACTTTGTGTAGTAGTGTTGTAGATACTGTCTCTGCTACTTTGTGTAGTAGTGTTGTAGATACTGTCTCTTCTACTTTGTGTAGTAGTGTTGTAGATACTGTCTCTTCTACTTTGTGTAGTAGTGTTGTAGATACTGTCTCTGCTACTTTGTGTAGTAGTGTTGTAGATACTGTCTCTGCTACTTTGTGTAGTAGTGTTGTAGATACTGTCTCTGCTACTTTGTGTAGTAGTGTTGTAGATACTGTCTCTTCTACTTTGTGTAGTAGTGTTGTAGATACTGTCTCTGCTACTTTGTGTAGTAGAGTTGTAGATACTGTCTCTGCTACTTTGTGTAGTAGTGTTGTAGATACTGTCTCTTCTACTTTGAGTAGTAGTGTTGTAGATACTGTCTCTGCTACTTTGTGTAGTAGTGTTGTAGATACTGTCTCTGCTACTTTGTGTAGTAGTGTTGTAGATACTGTCTCTGCTACTTTGTGTAGTAGTGTTGTAGATACTGTCTCTTCTACTTTGTGTAGTAGTGTTGTAGATACTGTCTCTTCTACTTTGTGTAGTAGTGTTGTAGATACTGTCTCTTCTACTTTGTGTAGTAGTGTTGTAGATACTGTCTCTGCTACTTTGTGTAGTAGTGTTGTAGATACTGTCTCTTCTACTTTGTGTAGTAGTGTTGTAGATACTGTCTCTGCTACTTTGTGTAGTAGTGTTGTAGATACTGTCTCTTCTACTTTGTGTAGTAGTGTTGTAGATACTGTCTCTGCTACTTTGTGTAGTAGTGTTGTAGATACTGTCTCTGCTACTTTGTGTAGTAGTGTTGTAGATACTGTCTCTGCTACTTTGTGTAGTAGTGTTGTAGATACTGTCTCTTCTACTTTGTGTAGTAGTGTTGTAGATACTGTCTCTTCTACTTTGTGTAGTAGTGTTGTAGATACTGTCTCTGCTACTTTGTGTAGTAGTGTTGTAGATACTGTCTCTGCTACTTTGTGTAGTAGTGTTGTAGATACTGTCTCTGCTACTTTGTGTAGTAGTGTTGTAGATACTGTCTCTTCTACTTTGTGTAGTAGTGTTGTAGATACTGTCTCTGCTACTTTGTGTAGTAGTGTTGTAGATACTGTCTCTTCTACTTTGTGTAGTAGTGTTGTAGATACTGTCTCTGCTACTTTGTGTAGTAGTGTTGTAGATACTGTCTCTTCTACTTTGTGTAGTAGTGTTGTAGATACTGTCTCTTCTACTTTGTGTAGTAGTGTTGTAGATACTGTCTCTGCTACTTTGTGTAGTAGTGTTGTAGATACTGTCTCTGCTACTTTGTGTAGTAGTGTTGTAGATACTGTCTCTGCTACTTTGTGTAGTAGTGTTGTAGATACTGTCTCTTCTACTTTGTGTAGTAGTGTTGTAGATACTGTCTCTGCTACTTTGTGTAGTAGTGTTGTAGATACTGTCTCTTCTACTTTGTGTAGTAGTGTTGTAGATACTGTCTCTTCTACTTTGTGTAGTAGTGTTGTAGATACTGTCTCTTCTACTTTGTGTAGTAGTGTTGTAGATACTGTCTCTTCTACTTTGTGTAGTAGTGTTGTAGATACTGTCTCTTCTACTTTGTGTAGTAGTGTTGTAGATACTGTCTCTTCTACTTTGTGTAGTAGTGTTGTAGATACTGTCTCTGCTACTTTGTGTAGTAGTGTTGTAGATACTGTCTCTTCTACTTTGTGTAGTAGTGTTGTAGATACTGTCTCTTCTACTTTGTGTAGTAGTGTTGTAGATACTGTCTCTTCTACTTTGTGTAGTAGTGTTGTAGATACTGTCTCTGCTACTTTGTGTAGTAGTGTTGTAGATACTGTCTCTGCTACTTTGTGTAGTAGTGTTGTAGATACTGTCTCTGCTACTTTGTGTAGTAGTGTTGTAGATACTGTCTCTGCTACTTTGTGTAGTAGTGTTGTAGATACTGTCTCTGCTACTTTGTGTAGTAGTGTTGTAGATACTGTCTCTTCTACTTTGTGTAGTAGTGTTGTAGATACTGTCTCTTCTACTTTGTGTAGTAGTGTTGTAGATACTGTCTCTGCTACTTTGTGTAGTAGTGTTGTAGATACTGTCTCTTCTACTTTGTGTAGTAGTGTTGTAGATACTGTCTCTTCTACTTTGTGTAGTAGTGTTGTAGATACTGTCTCTTCTACTTTGTGTAGTAGTGTTGTAGATACTGTCTCTTCTACTTTGTGTAGTAGTGTTGTAGATACTGTCTCTTCTACTTTGTGTAGTAGTGTTGTAGATACTGTCTCTGCTACTTTGTGTAGTAGTGTTGTAGATACTGTCTCTTCTACTTTGTGTAGTAGTGTTGTAGATACTGTCTCTGCTACTTTGTGTAGTAGTGTTGTAGATACTGTCTCTGCTACTTTGTGTAGTAGTGTTGTAGATACTGTCTCTGCTACTTTGTGTAGTAGTGTTGTAGATACTGTCTCTGCTACTTTGTGTAGTAGTGTTGTAGATACTGTCTCTTCTACTTTGTGTAGTAGTGTTGTAGATACTGTCTCTTCTACTTTGTGTAGTAGTGTTGTAGATACTGTCTCTTCTACTTTGTGTAGTAGTGTTGTAGATACTGTCTCTTCTACTTTGTGTAGTAGTGTTGTAGATACTGTCTCTTCTACTTTGTGTAGTAGTGTTGTAGATACTGTCTCTGCTACTTTGTGTAGTAGTGTTGTAGATACTGTCTCTGCTACTTTGTGTAGTAGTGTTGTAGATACTGTCTCTTCTACTTTGTGTAGTAGTGTTGTAGATACTGTCTCTTCTACTTTGTGTAGTAGTGTTGTAGATACTGTCTCTTCTACTTTGTGTAGTAGTGTTGTAGATACTGTCTCTTCTACTTTGTGTAGTAGTGTTGTAGATACTGTCTCTTCTACTTTGTGTAGTAGTGTTGTAGATACTGTCTCTTCTACTTTGTGTAGTAGTGTTGTAGATACTGTCTCTGCTACTTTGTGTAGTAGTGTTGTAGATACTGTCTCTGCTACTTTGTGTAGTAGTGTTGTAGATACTGTCTCTGCTACTTTGTGTAGTAGTGTTGTAGATACTGTCTCTTCTACTTTGTGTAGTAGTGTTGTAGATACTGTCTCTTCTACTTTGTGTAGTAGTGTTGTAGATACTGTCTCTGCTACTTTGTGTAGTAGTGTTGTAGATACTGTCTCTGCTACTTTGTGTAGTAGTGTTGTAGATACTGTCTCTGCTACTTTGTGTAGTAGTGTTGAAGATACTGTCTCTTCTACTTTGTGTAGTAGTGTTGTAGATACTGTCTCTTCTACTTTGTGTAGTAGTGTTGTAGATACTGTCTCTTCTACTTTGTGTAGAAGTGTTGTAGATACTGTCTCTGCTACTTTGTGTAGTAGTGTTGTAGATACTGTCTCTGCTACTTTGTGTAGTAGTGTTGTAGATACTGTCTCTTCTACTTTGTGTAGTAGTGTTGTAGATACTGTCTGTGCTACTTTGTGTAGTAGTGTTGTAGATACTGTCTCTTCTACTTTGTGTAGTAGTGTTGCAGATACTGTCTCTTCTACTTTGTGTAGAAGTGTTGTAGATAGTGTCTCTTCTACTTTGTGTAGTAGTGTTATAGATACTGTCTCTGCTACTTTGTGTAGTAGTGTTGTAGATACTGTCTCTTCTACTTTGTGTAGTAGTGTTGTAGATACTGTCTCTGCTACTTTGTGTAGTAGTGTTGTAGATACTGTCTTTTCTATTTTGTGTAGTAGTGTAGTAGTGTTGTAGATACTGTCTCTGCTACTTTGTGTAGTAGTGTTGTAGATACTGTCTCTTCTACTTTGTGTAGTAGTGTTGTAGATACTGTCTCTTCTACTTTGTGTAGTAGTGTTGTAGATACTGTCTCTGCTACTTTGTGTACTAGTGTTGTAGATACTGTCTCTGCTACTTTGTGTAGTAGTGTTGTAGATACTGTCTCTTCTACTTTGTGTAGTAGTGTTGTAGATAGTGTCTCTTCTACTTTGTGTAGTAGTGTTGTAGATAGTGTCTCTGCTACTTTGTGTAGTAGTGTTGTAGATACTGTCTCTTCTACTTTGTGTAGTAGTGTTGTAGATACTGTCTCTTCTACTTTGTGTAGTAGTGTTGTAGATACTGTCTCTGCTACTTTGTGTAGTAGTGTTGTAGATACTGTCTCTTCTACTTTGTGTAGTAGTGTTGTAGATAGTGTCTCTTCTACTTTGTGTAGTAGTGTTGTAGATAGTGTCACTGCTACTTTGTGTAGTAGTGTTGTAGATAGTGTCTCTGCTACTTTGTGTAGTAGTGTTGTAGATACTGTCTCTGCTACTTTGTGTAGTAGTGTTGTAGATACTGTCTCTTCTACTTTGTGTAGTAGTGTTGTAGATACTGTCTCTGCTACTTTGTGTAGTAGTGTTGTAGATACTGTCTCTGCTACTTTGTGTAGTAGTGTTGTAGATGCTGTCTCTTCTACTTTGTGTAGTAGTGTTGTAGATACTGTCTCTGCTCCTTTGTGTACTAGTGTTGTAGATACTGTCTCTGCTACTTTGTGTAGTAGTGTTGTAGATACTGTCTCTTCTACTTTGTGTAGTAGTGTTGTAGATACTGTCTCTGCTACTTTGTGTAGTAGTGTTGTAGATACTGTCTCTGCTACTTTGTGTAGTAGAGTTGTAGATACTGTCTCTGCTACTTTGTGTAGTAGTGTTGTAGATACTGTCTCTTCTACTTTGTGTAGTAGTGTTTTAGATACTGTATATTCTACTTTGTGTAGTAGTGTTGTAGATACTGTCTCTGCTACTTTGTGTAGTAGTGTTGTAGATACTGTCTCTTCTACTTTGTGTAGTAGTGTTGTAGATACTGTCTCTTCTACTTTGTGTAGTAGTGTTGTAGATACTGTCTCTGCTACTTTGTGTAGTAGTGTTGTAGATACTGTCTCTGCTACTTTGTGTAGTAGTGTTGTAGATACTGTCTCTGCTACTTTGTGTAGTAGTGTTGTAGATACTGTCTCTTCTACTTTGTGTAGTAGTGTTGTAGATACTGTCTCTTCTACTTTGTGTAGTAGTGTTGTAGATACTGTCTCTTCTACTTTGTGTAGTAGTGTTGTAGATACTGTCTCTGCTACTTTGTGTAGTAGTGTTGTAGATACTGTCTCTGCTACTTTGTGTAGTAGAGTTGTAGATACTGTCTCTGCTACTTTGTGTAGTAGTCTTGTAGATACTGTCTCTGCTACTTTGTGTAGTAGTGTTGTAGATACTGTCTCTTCTATTTTGTGTAGTAGTGTTGTAGATACTGTCTCTGCTACTTTGTGTACTAGTGTTGTAGATACTGCCTCTGCTACTTTGTGTAGTAGTGTTGTAGATACTGTGTCTTCTACTTTGTGTAGTATTGTTGTAGATACTGTGTCTGCTACTTTGTGTAGTAGTGTTGTAGATACTGTCTCTGCTACTTTGTGTAGTAGAGTTGTAGATACTGTCTCTGCTACTTTGTGTAGTAGTGTTGTAGATACTGTCTCTTCTACTTTGTGTAGTAGTGTTGTAGATACTGTCCATTCTACTTTGTGTAGTAGTGTTGTAGATACTGTCTCTGCTACTTTGTGTAGTAGTGTTGTAGATACTGTCTCTGCTACTTTGTGTAGTAGTGTTGTAGATACTGTCTCTGCTACTTTGTGTAGTAGTGTTTTAGATACTGTCTCTCTTACTTTGTGTAGTAGTGTTGTAGATACTGTCTCTGCTACTTTGTGTAGTAGTGTTGTATATACTGTCTCTGTTACTTTGTGTAGTAGTGTTGTAGATACTGTCTCTGCTACTTTGTGTAGTAGTGTTGTAGATACTGTCTCTTCTACTATGTGTAGTAGTGTTGTAGATACTGTCTCTTCTACTTTGTGTAGTAGTGTTGTAGATACTGTCTCTGCTACTTTGTGTAGCAGTGTTGTAGATACTGTCTCTGCTACTTTGTGTAGTAGTGTTGTAGATACTGTCTCTGCTACTTTGTGTAGTAGTGTTGTAGATACTGTCTCTTCTATTTTGTGTAGTAGTGTTGTAGATACTGTCTCTTCTACTTTGTGTAGTAGTGTTGCAGATACTGTCTCTGCTACTTTGTGTAGTAGTGTTGTAGATACTGTCTCTTCTACTTTGTGTAGTAGTGTTGTAGATACTGTCTCTTCTACTTTGTGTAGTAGTGTTGTAGATACTGTCTCTTCTACTTTGTGTAGTAGTGTTGTAGATACTGTCTCTTCTACTTTGTGTAGTAGTGTTGTAGATACTGTCTCTTCTACTTTGTGTAGTAGTGTTGTAGATACTGTCTCTGCTACTTTGTGTAGTAGTGTTGTAGATAGTGTCTCTGCTACTTTGTGTAGTAGTGTTGTAGATAGTGTCTCTGCTACTTTGTGTAGTAGTGTTGTAGATAGTGTCTCTGCTACTTTGTGTAGTAGTGTTGTAGATACTTTCTCTTCTACTTTGTGTAGTAGTGTTGTAGATACTGTCTCTTCTACTTTGTGTAGTAGTGTTGTAGATACTGTCTCTTCTACTTTGTGTAGTAGTGTTGCAGATACTGTCTTTTCTACTTTGTGTAGTAGTGTTGTAGATACTGTCTCTGCTACTTTGTGTAGTAGTGTTGTAGATACTGTCTCTTCTACTTTCTGTAGTAGTGTTGTAGATACTGTCTCTTCTACTTTGTGAAGTAGTGTTGTAGATACTGTATATTCTACTTTGTGTAGCAGTGTTGTAGATACTGTCCATTCTACTTTGTGTAGTAGTGTTGTAGATTCTGTCTCTGCTACTTTGTGTAGTAGTGTTGTAGATACTGTCTCTTCTACTTTGTGTAGTAGTGTTGTAGATACTGTCTCTGCTACTTTGTGTAGTAGTGTTGTAGATACTGTCTCTGATACTTTGTGTAGTAGTGTTGTAGATACTGTCTCTTCTACTTTGTGTAGTAGTGTTGTAGATACTGTCTCTGCTACTTTGTGTAGTAGTGTTGTAGATACTGTCTCTGCTACTTTGTGTAGTAGTGTTGTAGATACTGTCTCTGATACTTTGTGTAGTAGTGTTGTAGATACTGTCTCTGATACTTTGTGTAGTAGTGTTGTAGATACTGTCTCTGATACTTTGTGTAGTAGTGTTGTAGATACTGTCTCTTCTACTTTGTGTAGTAGTGTTGTAGATACTGTCTCTGCTACTTTGTGTAGTAGTGTTGTAGATACTGTCTCTGCTACTTTGTGTAGTAGTGTTGTAGATACTGTCTCTGATACTTTGTGTAGTAGTGTTGTAGATACTGTCTCTGCTACTTTGTGTAGTAGTGTTGTAGATACTGTCTCTGATACTTTGTGTAGTAGTGTTGTAGATACTGTCTCTTCTACTTTGTGTAGTAGTGTTGTAGATACTGTCTCTGCTACTTTGTGTAGTAGTGTTGTAGATACTGTCTCTTCTACTTTGTGTAGTAGTGTTGTAGATACTGTCTCTGATACTTTGTGTAGTAGTGTTGTAGATACTGTCTCTTCTACTTTGTGTAGTAGTGTTGTAGATACTGTCTCTTCTACTTTGTGTAGTAGTGTTGTAGATACTGTCTCTGCTACTTTGTGTAGTAGTGTTGTAGATACTGTCTCTGCTACTTTGTGTAGTAGTGTTGTAGATACTGTCTCTGCTACTTTGTGTAGTAGTGTTGTAGATACTGTCTCTCTTACTTTGTGTAGTAGTGTTGTAGATACTGTCTCTTCTACTTTGTGTAGTAGTGTTGTAGATACTGTCTCTGCTACTTTGTGTAGTAGTGTTGTAGATACTGTCTCTGCTAGTTTGTGTAGTAGTGTTGTAGATACTGTCTCTTCTATTTTGTGTAGTAGTGTTGTAGATACTGTCTCTTCTACTTTGTGTAGTAGTGTTGCAGATACTGTCTCTGCTACTTTTTGTAGTAGTGTTGTAGATACTGTCTCTTCTACTTTGTGTAGTAGTGTTGTAGATACTGTCTCTGCTACTTTGTGTAGTAGAGTTGTAGATACTGTCTCTGCTACTTTGTGTAGTAGTGTTGTAGATACTGTCTCTTCTTTGTGTAGTAGTGTTGTAGATACTGTCTCTGCTACTTTGTGTAGTAGTGTTGTAGATACTGTCTCTTCTACTTTGTGTAGTAGTGTTGTAGATACTGTCTCTGCTACTTTTTGTAGTAGTGTTGTAGATACTGTCTCTTCTACTTTGTGTAGTAGTGTTGTAGATACTGTCTCTGCTACTTTGTGTAGTAGTGTTGTAGATACTGTCTCTGCTACTTTGTGTAGTAGTGTTGTAGATACTGTCTCTTCTACTTTGTGTAGTAGTGTTGTAGATACTGTCTCTTCTACTTTGTGTAGTAGTGTTGTAGATACTGTCTCTTCTACTTTGTGTAGTAGTGTTGTAGATACTGTCTCTTCTACTTTGTGTAGTAGTGTTGTAGATACTGTCTCTGCTATTTTGTGTAGTAGTGTTGTAGATACTGTCTCTGCTACTTTGTGTAGTAGTGTTGTAGATAGTGTCTCTGCTACTTTGTGTAGTAGTGTTGTAGATAGTGTCTCTGCTACTTTGTGTAGTAGTGTTGTAGATACTTTCTCTTCTACTTTGTGTAGTAGTGTTGTAATACTGTCTCTTCTACTTTGTGTAGTAGTGTTGTAGATACTTTCTCTTCTACTTTGTGTAGTAGTGTTGTAGATACTGTCTCTTCTACTTTGTGTAGTAGTGTTGTAGATACTGTCTCTTCTACTTTCTGTAGTAGTGTTGTAGATACTGTGTCTTCTACTTTGTGTAGTAGTGTTGTAGATACTGTATATTCCACTTTGTGTAGTAGTGTTGTAGATACTGTCTCTGCTACTTTGTGTAGTAGTGTTGTAGATACTGTCTCTGCTACTTTGTGTAGTAGTGTTGTAGATACTGTCTCTGCTACTTTGTGTAGTAGTGTTGTAGATACTGTCTCTGCTACTTTGTGTAGTAGTGTTGTAGATACTGTCTCTTCTACTTTGTGTAGTAGTGTTGTAGATACTGTCTCTTCTACTTTGTGTAGTAGTGTTGTAGATACTGTCTCTTCTACTTTGTGTAGTAGTGTTGTAGATACTGTCTCTTCTACTTTGTGTAGTAGTGTTGTAGATACTGTCTCTTCTACTTTGTGTAGTAGTGTTGTAGATACTGTCTCTTCTACTTTGTGTAGTAGTGTTGTAGATACTGTCTCTTCTACTTTGTGTAGTAGTGTTGTAGACACTGTCTCTGCTACTTTGTGTAGTAGTGTTGTAGATACTGTCTCTGCTACTTTGTGTAGTAGTGTTGTAGATACTGTCTCTGCTACTTTGTGTAGTAGTGTTGTAGATACTGTCTCTTCTACTTTGTGTAGTAGTGTTGTAGATACTGTCTCTTCTACTTTGTGTAGTAGTGTTGTAGATACTGTCTCTTCTACTTTGTGTAGTAGTGTTGTAGATACTGTCTCTTCTACTTTGTGTAGTAGTGTTATAGATACTGTCTCTTCTACTTTGCGTAGTAGTGTTGTAGATACTGTCTCTGCTACTTTGTGTAGTAGTGTTGTAGATACTGTCTCTGCTACTTTGTGTAGTAGTGTTGTAGATACTGTCTCTTCTACTTTGTGTAGTAGTGTTTTAGATACTGTCTCTTCTACTTTTTGTAGTAGTATTGTAGATACTGTCTCTGCTACTTTGTGTAGTAGCATTGTAGATACTGTCTCTTCTACTTTGTGTAGAAGTGTTGTAGATACTGTCTCTTCTACTTTTTGTAATAGTGTTGTAGATACTGTCTCTTCTACTTTGTGTAGTAGTGTTGTAGATACTGTCTCTTCTACTTTGTGTAGTAGTGTTGTAGATACTGTCTCTTCTCCTTTGTGTAGTAGTGTTGTACTGTCTCTGCTACTTTGTGTAGTAGTGTTGTAGATACTGTCTCTTCTACTTTGTGTAGTAGTGTTGTAGATACTGTCTCTTCTACTTTGTGTAGTAGTGTTGTAGATACTGTCTCTTCTACTTTGTGTAGTAGTGTTGTAGATACTGTCTCTTCTACTTTGTGTAGTAGTGTTGTAGACACTGTCTCTGCTACTTTGTGTAGTAGTGTTGTAGATACTGTCTCTGCTACTTTGTGTAGTAGTGTTGTAGATACTGTCTCTGCTACCAGACATGAGCTTTGTTCTTCATGTATTGGCTTTAACAACGTTGTTAATTAATGTTCCGGAATTACTGCTCCTTCTTTCCCATCAATAAAGGTAACTTGACCTTGATGACTGGTCTTGATCTTGACCCTGATGACTGGTCTTGATCTCATTAAGTGAAGAAACGTTTTCAAAATCAGTTAATTACTGCGTAAAATAGCATTACTTAATGTATCTAAATTATGACTTTAACAATATTTTTGGTGCAATGATTTACCATAAAAAAACACAATGGAAAGATATTCTGAAAATTGCTACACTGCAACAGCAACACTGTTACACTGCAACAATGCTACACTGCAACAACAACACTGCTACACTGCAACAACACTGCTACACTGCGACAACAACACTGCTACACTGCAACAGCAAGACTGTTACACTGCAACAACACTGCTACACTGCAACAACAACAATGCTACACTGCAACAGCAACACTGTTACACTGCAACAACACTGCTACACTGCAACAACAACACTGCTACACTGCAACAGCAACACTGTTACACTGCAACAACACTGCTACACTGCAACAGCAACACTGTTACACTGCAACAACACTGCTACACTGCGACAACAACACTGCTACACTGCAACAGCAACACTGTTACACTGCAACAACACTGCTACACTGCGACAACAACACTGCTACCCTGCAACAGCAACACTGCTACCCTGCAACAGCAACACTGCTACCCTGCAACAGCAACACTGCTACACTGCAACAACAACACTGCTACACTGCGACAACAACACTGCTACACTGCGACAACACTGCTACACTGCAACAACAACACTGCTACACTGCTACAACAACACTGCTACACTGCTACAACAACACTGTTACACTGCAACAATGCTACACTGCTACAACAACACTGCTACACTGCAACAACACTGCTACACTGCATGTGCTGCTGCACTGGAACAACAACGCCTTTACGCAACACAGCAAGCACTGTTACGCTGCGACAACAACGCTGCTGCGCTGCAGCAACAACGCTGCTGCACTGCAGCAATAACGCTGCTGCACTGCTACAGCTTAACGCTACACATAGACAACGCTTGCTGCGCCGACAGCAACACTGCTGCAGCAACAACGCTGCTACTCTTTGCAACAACGCTGCCTGCCTGACAGCGCTGCTGCTGCAGAAAAACCTTGCTGCACTGCGCGACAACGCTCTTTACAGCAACACTGCTGCACTGCTGCAGCAACGCTGCTGCACTGCAGCGGCAACCACTGCTACGCTGCAGCAAGCAAGCACTGCTGCACTAACTGCAGCAAACACTGCTGCGCGACAACGCGCTGCTGCACTGCCTTGTATGACCTTGCTGCTACCTGCTACAACAACGCTGCTGCACTGCGACAACAACGCTGCTACACTGCGACGAAGCAACGCCTGCTGCCTGCGCGACAAGCTGCTGCACTGCTGCGACAACGCTGCTGCGCTGCAACCAACGCTGTTACGCTGCGAAAGCAGTGCTACGCAACACAGCAAGCGCTGCTGCAAACAACGCACTTCTGCTGCAGCAACAAGCACTGCTGCACTGCTGGCAAGCAGCGCTGCCACTGCTGCGACAAGCGCTGCTGCTGCAGCAGCAAGCGCTGCTGCACTGCGGCTGGCAAGCGCTGGCTGCACTGCTTTGTAACCGGCGCTGCTGCACTGCAGCAACCCAGCGCTGCTGCGCCGCGGCGACGACGCGCTGCACTGCAGCAACAACGCTCGCACTGCGACCAGTAACGCAACTTGCGCGCGACCAAGCAACGCTGCTGCACGCAGCAACAGCAGTGCTTTTATAACTGCAACAACGCCTGCACTGCTCGGCGGCGCTGCTGCACTGCTGCAACAACGCTGCTGCTGCTACAACAACGCCACCACACTGCGGCAATAAGCACTGCTGCACTGCGGCGGCGACCTGCTGCAGCAACATATACGCGCAACTACCTTAACGCTGCACTGCGACAATAGCGCTGCTGCACTGCTGTGTTACCATATGCAGCAACGCGCTGCACTGCTGCAGCAGTGCTGCAACGCTTAACACGCGCAGCAACGCTGCTGCCTGCGGCAAGCGCGCTGCTGCAGCAACGCTGCTGCACTGCAACCCAACCGGCACTGCTGCACTGCAGCAGCGAAACCTGCACCGCTGCAGCAACAGGCTCTGCTGCAGCAACATCGCTGTTACTGCCGCGAAAACGCAACGCTGCTGCACTGCGGCAACGGCTCTGCTACACTGCAACAACACTGCTACACTGCAACAACAACACTGCTACAATGCAACAACACTGTTACACTGCAACAACACTGCTACACTGCAACAACAGCTCTGCTACACTGCAACAACAACACTGCTACACTGCAACAACACTGCTACACTGCAACAACAGCTCTGCTACACTGCAGCAACACTGCTACACTGCAACAACAGCTCTGCTACACTGCAGCAACACTGCTACACTGCAACAACACTGCTACACTGCAACAACAACACTGCTACACTGCTACAACAACACTGCTACACTGCAACAACAGGTGTGCTACACTGCAACAACAACACTGTTCCACCGCAACAACAACACTGCTACACTGCAACAACACTGCTACACTGCAACAACAGCTCTGCTACACTGCAGCAACACTGCTACACTGCAACAACAGCTCTGCTACACTGCAACAACACTGCTACACTGCAACAACAGATCTGCTACACTGCAACAACAGATCTGCTACACTGCAACAACACTGCTACACTGCAACAGCACTGCTACACTGCAACAACAGCTCTGCTACACTGCAACACTGCTACACTGCGACAACAGCTCTGCTACACTGCAACAACAGCTCTGCTACACTGCAACAACACTGCTACACTGCAACAACAGCTCTGCTACACTGCAACAACAGCTCTGCTACACTGCAACAACAGCTCTGCTACACTGCAACAACAATACTGCTACACTGCAACAACAACACTGCTACACTGCAGCAACACTGTTACACTACAACAACACTGCTACACTGCAACAACAGCTCTGCTACACTGCAACAACAGCTCTGTTACACCGCAACAACACTGCTACACTGCAACAACACTGCTACACTGCAACAACACTGTTACACTGCAACAACACTGCTACACTGCAACAACTCTGCTACACTGCAACAGCTCTGCTACACTGCAACAACACTGCTACACTGCAACAACACTGTTACACTGCAACAACACTGTTACACCGCAACATCACTGCTACATTGCAACAACAACACTGTTACACTGCAACAACAACACTGTTTCACTGCAACAACACTGCTACACTGCAACAACAACACTGTTACACAACAACAGCTCTGCTACACTGCAACAACCACACTTTTACACCGCAACAACAACACTGCTACACTGCAACAACAACACTGTTACACTGCAACAACACTGTTACACCACAACAACAGCTCTGCTACACTGCAACAACAACACTGTTACATCGCAACAACAACACTGCTACACTGCAACAACAACACTGTTACACTGCAACAACACTGTTACACCACAACAACAGCTCTGCTACACTCCAACAACAACACTTCTACACCGCAACAACAACACTGTTACACCACAACAACAACACTGTTACACCACAACAACATCACTGCGACACTGCAACAACAACACTGTTACACTGCAACAACAACACTGCTACACTGCAACAACACTGCAACACTGCAACAACAACACTGTTACACTGCAACAACACTGTTACACCACAACAACAGCTCTGCTACACTGCAACATCACTGTTACACCGCAACATCACTGCAACATCATCACTGCGACACTGCAACAACAACACTGCTACACTGCAACAACAACACTGCTACACTGCAACAACAACACTGTTACACTGAAACAACACTGTTACACCACAACAACAGCTCTGCTACACTGCAACAACATCACTGTTACACCACAACAACATCACTGCGACACTGCAACAACAACACTGTTACACCACAACAACATCACTGCGACACTGCAACAACAACACTGTTACACCACAACAACATCACTGTTACACCACAACATCACTGCGACACTGCAACAACAACACTGTTACACCACAACAACATCACTGCGACACTGCAACAACAACACTGTTACACCACAACAACATCACTGCGACACTGCAACAACAACACTGTTACACCACAACAACATCACTGCGACACTGCAACAACAACACTGTTACACCACAACAACATCTCTGGCTTTAATTAGAATAAACAACATACTTTGATAACTGTTATGAAAGTCTTTTACAAGGTTTCATTACCTAGACAAACTGAGAGCTGCGAGAGGGACTACTATACTGAGGAGATACGGGAGGAAGAAGGAGCAGAGGAAGAGAGGAAAAGGGAAAGAAAACACAGATACACATATAACAATTGATATTCAAGTAGCATTTATCATAAATACTTGCACCTGGCGCAAAAGTCTGATCTGTACACTCTTCACCATAGTCGCAGTTCACAGTTTCCTGCGTACAAGGTTGCAAATTTATTTATATATTTTCTTCA